>NW_027069841.1:519452-538889 GCF_002906115.3 Quercus suber
ATATCCAATCGAGATGATTCAAGTTGGGCTGGAAAGTTAACTTAAAGGGCTACAACTTTGTAGTTTACCAAAAGTCTGAATTCTGACGTTAAATGGGCCAAAATCGTCAGTTAAGTGAAGCCTAAAAATCTGGGATTTTCTCCAAACGGGAATAGGATTCCTTGACCTATTTAAAGGCTCTTTAGGGTAAAAAAAAAAAAAAAAAAAAAAAAACCTGAGAGGAAAAGGGGGCTGCCGCATTGAAGATTTTTCTTTTAGGAGTCTTTCTGAAGAGGAGGATCTGAGGGCAAAGGCGAGAGCTTCATGTTGATCAACCATCAGATGAAAGACATAAGTTTTATTTGTTTTCTTTTAGTTTTATTATGAACTAAATTTTATTTTCTAGAGCGTTGATGTAGTCTAGCAATGAACACACAATTTATATTTTGAATTATTTTATTTTTAATATTTCCATGATTGAGTGTTTAATTCTTATTCTTAATGCTTACTATTTTTTACGAATTATGGTTTGATCAATTGAATTACAATGAGACCGAGAGGTGATTTGTTATTTTAGTTCTAGAATTAAACACCATTAGTTGAGCGAAAGTAGAGATGCTTTACCGCGACTAGTGTGATTTTTCAAAAAATTCAAAGTACGTAATGAGTCTCCAATTAATTAAATTCACATAGAGATATGGAATTGTTAGTTGAAATATTTTTAATATTATTCGAGAGAAGATATTGAATACTTAAGGAATTTTTAATCATCAACGGGAGATTATTAGAATTTAATAATTAGGAAGAATAAATTGTGTGGGATTTGTTAGGTGAAATCAACTGCTCTAGATCCATTCTTATCATATTTTTACACTTTTAGATTTTACGCTTTGTTATTTTTTTATTCATAGATTTATTTTTATTAAATAGTTTAATTTAATTCAAATAGTAGAACGTTCCATCCATTTTCGATTTTCCAAATAGTACTTAATTTAGTAAATTTCGGTATTCAATAATATAGTTAATCCCTGTGGGTTCGACATTCGTTTTCTAAAAACACTTTACTACTTGTTACGATTCTGTGCGCTTGCAGATTATTTTACGCGAACAAGTTTTTGGCGCCGTTGCTGGGGATTAACTATTTGTTATTGATATTGATACTAGCTAGATATTTACTACTTTGGATTTTATTTTATTTAATAAAAAAAAAATTAGGTGCATCTGAGTTTGTTTTCTTTCTTTCAGGAAGTAGAAGTGCATGCCCTGATCTAAACCATTAGACCATACAATCTTTGATCCTGAAATTGAAAGAACCTTACGTCAGCTCAAGAAGGAAAAGAAGAAAGAGGCCAACACATCTCTATCTAAGATGGCCGATCAAGAGCAAAAGGTGTTAAGGGATTATGCTATGCCCTCGGTAAATGGAGCTACATCGAGCATAAGGAGGCCACCATACAAGCCAATAATTTTGAGATCAAGCCGGCCATCATTCAGATGATACAGCAGACTGTCCAGTTCGGGGGCTGTCACAAGAGGATCCTAATGTCCATATTCAAATTTCTTGGAAATTTGTGATACTTTTAAACATAATGGAGTGACAGATGATGCGATTCGACTAAGGCTTTTTCCCTTCTCACTTAGGGATAAAGCAAAAGTTTGGTTGAATTCTTTGCCACCTGGCATCATTACTACATGGGAGGAGTTGGCACAAAAATTTTTAGCAAAATATTTCCTCCCGCAAAGACAGCAAAGCTAAGGAATGATATCACCACGTTCATCCAATTTGAGGGTGAATCATTATATGAAGCATGGGAGAGGTACAAAGAATTATTGCGAAGGTGTCCTCATCATGACCTTCCAGCATGGCTTCAAGTGCAAACATTCTACAATGGTCTAGGAGCTACAAACAGGTCTATGGTTGATGCAGCAGCTGGTGGAGCTTTAATGAGTAAAACTCATGAGGCAGCCTATGAACTTCTGGAAGAATTGGCATCCAACAATTATCAATGGCCTACAGAAAGAGCAATGCCAAGAAAGGCAGCTGGAGTTTTAGAACTTGATTCTATTACCTCATTGGCGGCACAAATGGCAACTTTGTCTCAACAACTAGGTAAAATGAATGTTAATGCTATTCAAACTAATGTTGTTTGTGATCATTGTGCAGGAAATCATTCAAGTGTCGACTGCCAAGTGGGAAATCCTTTTGCCCAATCGAGTTATGGACAGACAAATTACGATGTCAAATTTTCAACGTCAAAATAATCCATACTCGAACACGTACAATCCTGGATGGAGGAATCACCCTAACTTCTCATGGAGCAATAACCAAGGCAAGCTAAACCACCTCAGCAATTTCCACAGCAAGAGAAGAAGCCGACACTTGAGGACATGTTCATGCAGTACATGCAAAGACAGATGTGGCGATCCAAAACCACTCAGCTTCAATCCACAATCTTGAGGTGCAAATCGGTCAGCTCTCAAGCATGCTCACAGAGAGGACTGCAGGAACTTTGCCAAGCAACACTGTCACCAATCCAAAAGAACATGTAAAGGCAATATCATTGAGAAGTGGGCGAACATATGAGGAGCCAAAAGTAACAAATGCCAAACAAGATAAACCTGTGGATAATGAGGAGTCAAAGATGAAGGAAAACTACAAAGTTGTAGCCCTTTAAGTTAACTTTCCAGCCCAACTTGAATCATCTCGATTGGATATCTGAGCCCAAAGTTATGCTGAAAATACTAACTGATGTGCAGGCTGGAATCCTAATCCAAATTGGACTTGGATTTTGTACAAAATTCCTTTGATTCCTTGCTCTTCTCATTCCTTCAAAGCACAAATGAATAGATAAATATAAATAAAAAAATCAAATCAAATCAAAAGAAATAAAGGAAAACTAACAATTTTAATAAATAAGAGGATAATAAAAATCATGTAAAAATTACACTTATCAATATGATATATTTGTGTTAATCTAGATATGCATAATTTGACTAAGTAATCACTTGGATAAATAACTAGGTTAATCTGGTTGTGTTTAAGGGGTCTAAATTTTTTTTTTTTTTTTAATTTATCAATTTTGTACCCCTCCTTTCACATTCATGATGAGTTTCATCATAAATGTGAGAGAAATGAGGACTACATCATATATTCTAGGAGTATGTAAGAATTTTTTACATATCCCAAAGACCCAACCAAAATAAAAATGTCACACATACTAAAGTGTTAGAACTAATAATTTGGGAACAAATAAATTAATAAACTAAAAACTAATTAATTAATTATTTTTGAACTGATAGGTTTTTAAATTGGAAAAAATAAATTTAGTTTGTCCATAATGCTTGGCATTAGATATAGTAGTAATAAATTGAGAGCAAATAAATTGATAAAATAATAAATAATAAAATTTTAAAGTGAGAGAAGTATACGGTGACAAATTTTGGTGACTTGTTTAGGCCCCCCTTACTCAAAATTCTAACTTTGTCTCTACCAAAAATAATCATGGTAGGATGATTTTTCTTATTAACATGATGAAATAATTCATAATATTCATGGAATGATTAGAAAAATGTTCCCCATTTGTATGATTAGTTTCCAAAATGAGACGCATAAATTTTGATAAAATTGATAATTTATTGATTAGTTCTCGTGTAATAATGTACTTATTATATGTGCACAAATTTTCGTGTATCACTTAAAATTCTTGAAAGAAAAAATAAATCGTAACCCTGGTAGTTGAGATGCTCACTTGCTAATTTGGTTTTAGTACTCAAAAGTTTTATAATTTAGTGAAATTATTTGATTTAATTTATAAAGAGAATAGGGTTTTGAATTCTTCTTCCTTATTTATTGTAAAAATTGAATTATTAAAGTAGAAAAAAATTATAAAAAAAGCCCTACAATTTTCTTATCAAACAAAAAATTTACACACACATGTATATATATATATGCCTTCTTTCAGCAAGAATCACCATGTAAAAAAATTCTTTGCAGGATCTTTCAATAGACTAGCAGGAAAAAGGCTTTTATGCTTTGTTGCGGGTAGAGGGGGGTAGACTGCATGTGGCCGCGGAGAAAGAATATATGCAGTTGTGGGCCTTGTGGCATGTGGGTGATGTTTACAGCTTAGACTTTACAAAATAAAAAATAAAAAATAAAAAATAAAAATAAAAATAAAAATTTGTCAGCTGGCGTCGAGTTGAAAACTTGAAATGTACACACCTTAGCCGCTGTTGGCAGCTGGCTACATGACAATCTCAATATGTGTGGGTGTGGTATAAAGAAAATCGGTCATATTAATGGCTATTTTTAGGGCATTTTAATTTGTTAATAGCCAAGTTAATGAAAAATTGAATAGACTGTTAAAACATTAATTGTATTTGGATAAATTACATATTTGGTTCCTAGTTTTTACACCATATATCAATTTGATCTCTTACCTTTCAATTGTGTTAATTTGGTCATTAATCTTTTAGTGTCGTGTCAATTTAGGCTCTGCCGTTATATATTTTATAAAATTTTGCTTGTATGGCAAATAGCCAAAATAAAAATTTTAGTATATTATCATATAAACGGAAGCTAATTTTTTTATATTTATTTTGGTCATTTAACATGTTATCAATTTTCATTTAAAAGATAACGGCAATGAATAAATTGACATGGTACTGAAATGTTATAAACCAAATTGACACAATTGAAAAATTAAGAATCAAATTGAAATATGGTGTACAAGATAGAGATCAAACATATAATTTACCTATTATTTTCTCTTTTCCTATAAAAACTTTTTAAAATTAGTTTACCATTGTCCTTAATTTTTCCCCCAAAAAAAAAATTGATTGGGAAGTGAAATCAAATAACATTAATTAGTTTAGACAGCTACAAATCACATCCAGACAAATACAACCGCCGACATTTATTTCCTTTGAGCGGGTAGTTAATGAGACGAAGACTCCTGCCCACTAAAAATATAGTTAGAGAAATTACAGAAAAAAACAAAAACAAAAACAGAAAAATAAAGTGGCGGACAAATCTGTTTGTCGGTCAACTTAAAGTATATATATATATATATATATACTTTAAGTTGCAGAACTTGTGCTTGATTGGTCTAGAGATGGATGGATTGCGGTCCCCTTTTTTAAGGAAGCGCCGTACCAATATTAGAAATACCGTATCAACTTTTCTAAAATGTACTTAATAAAGAGAAAATATCAAGATGTATGAGTTGTATTAGTGATGTTTTGGGTATTTCGACGAGTATTATTGTTTTGGTTGGTATAGTAAAAAACAACAAATAATGTTAAAAATTAAAAAAAATAAAATAAAATGAAATGAAACATGTTATTTAAGCTAAGATATGTTGTCTTATTATATTAGGCTAATATTTGGGCTTATAAAATATGTTGATTTCAATGATTATTATAATTAAACTTGAAAATATATAAATACATACAAGCATCTAAATATGTATGTAAGTGTATAACTAGCAGTAACCACGAAACAGTACACTGATATTATTCTATACCAAAATATTTCATTATTCCAAATTCTGATCAAAGTAAAACAGTTTGACTACTTCAATAATTTTTTAAAATTCTTAAAGAAAAGAAAATACAAGAGCTTTTTGAATAGTGCTCTATAAAAATCACAATAAGTTTGCAATTAAAATTTTCCAAAAAAGAAAAAGGGATCTCTCTCTCTCTCTCTCTCTCTCTCTCTCTCTCTCCACAACCTATCTAGACTAAATTTTATTCTCCCAAAAAAAAAAAAAAAAGATCAAATATCATGCAATAATTAAATATGTGGCATATATTTTTTTACTCATAAAATCCAATCAATTCTTTAAAACATTCTCCCCTCTCCCCGTGTATGTGTTAAAATACTTAGTATTTTTAGAAGAAAAAAAAATCAAATCAATCACACGAAAAAGAAAATAGTTTAACTTGTTTTTGGATAATGGCAAATAGTTTAGCTTAAAGGTGAAAAAAGAAAACATTCATTTCATAAAAATTATATAACTCTCAACATTCATTTTACAAAAACTATGTGATTCCCAAATATAAGCAAAGAGTCTGCAAACAAAAACAAAGAAAAAAAAAACCCAAATTTTCAGAAAGAAAAAATAAATCAAAATTTTGAAAAAGAAAAAAATAACAACAAAAAAGCCAAATAAGTTGAGAGAGAGAGAGAGAGAGAGAGATAGAAGGGGGGGGGGGGCACGTAGATTAAAGAAACAATTTTAATCGGTTGAAAAAAATAACAACAAAAAAGCCAAATAAGTTGAGAGAGAGAGAGAGAGAGAGAGATAGAAGGGGGGGGGGGGCACGTAGATTAAAGAAACAATTTTAATCGGTTAATCATTGTGCTTTCAACTCAATTTTGTGGTGCTCTCATTATATGTGCCGAGAATGCAGAAACAACTTGTGCCAAGTAGCACATATTTTATTGATCATTGTTATATATTTATACTATCTATAACATAATTTTCCTTTTTAAATTGGACTTTTACGTGGTTCAAAAATAACTCCATTAATACAAAGTGTCTTCTCTCATTAATAGAGTCATAAATGTTAAACACCAAATTTAAAACACACATTTCTAGGACACCTATAGCTACTACTCCCTCCGTACCACTTTGTTTGTCCTGTTTGAAAAGTCAAACTTTTTAAGGGAACATCATTTATTATTTTTTCTACCTTTTAAAATTGTATAAGTTTCCAAAACTACCCTTAAATAAATTTATCAAAAAATTGAATTAGTAAATTAATAGGGGTATAATAGGAACATTAGTAAATTAATGACTTTTAATTTTAGAAATAGGAAAATATTTTGGGACATCCCAAAATGGAATAAATGACAAACAAAGTGGGATGGAGGGAGTATCATTTTGAATTAAAAAAAGAGAACACCTTATAAAAAAAAAAATAAATAAGAGAAATGATATGTCTACAACATTTTTACAACAAATTCTAAATGGCAAGTTGTTACTGGTTGTTATTATTGGGGTAAAAAAGTAATCTTAATGTTAGTTTCAAATTTGAACCAATAACAACTAACCACTTGTGATTTGTTGTAAAAATGTAGTAAAATTGTTGTAAATAAAAACTCCTAGAATAAATAAATAAATAAAAACTCCTAGAATTTAGGCTTATTTATTTATTTTTTATTTTTTATTTATCCTTCATGTTCATCTTCTTCTTTTCCCCCTAAAATTTAGCTTTTTTTTTTTTCTTTTTCATCCGATTAAATTAAATATCTCCGGTAATTTTTTTTTTTTTTTAAAAAAAAACCCTCCTACCCTGCTTATCTCAAACATATCAAATTTAAAACACACATTTCTAGGACACCTATAACTATTATCATTTTGAATTTAAAAGGAGAACTCCTAGAATTTAGAGAAAATAATTTAAGGAGTATTTTTATGAGAAAAGAAAAAAAAATCATTAATATTTTGATAACTTTTTCTAATTTTCAAAAAGCATGGTATAAAAACTTTTTAAAAAATGATATATTAATAAATATCATAAGGGTACATAATAACTAAACTTTTTAATTTTTTAATTTTTACTTCTTTTCAACTCTTTTTATTCAATGGTTGAGATTAAAAAAATGCAATTTTTAATTTTCAATCTCAACTATTGAGAGGTATTACACTTGAACTCAATCCAAGTTTCTTTGGTATGGTCCTCAAAATGAAAAATGCAATTATGCAGTCACAAGTGATGTGAGAGCTTGCAAATGGATCAGTTTTTTTCTTCTATTTTTTTAGGCAACAAACTGATCAATTCGATCTGTCCTATTAGGGTCTTAAAAACTAAAAAGATCCTCACGAATAGGATTTTAAAATCATGACCATAATTCAATCTTTTACGAATTTTCCTATTCATATATTTTTAACATAAAAAATTATTGTAAAAAAAAATGTATTATCTTTATTTTATTTTCAATTTAAATAAGAGAATAAATTTAAAAAATACTCAAGAAATAAATGATAATAATACATAAAAGAAAACATGTACCTTGAAAATTCCCCTAATAAACTAAATAACGATTGATAAAATCATTTATGTGTATTTTAGTTCTATAAACTATTTAAAGTACTTACAAAGATAATTAAACCTATAAAGTTTTAAGAATAATACATAGAATTTTAGCCAAAGAAAGATAAGTAAATGATTAATATGAAGTCTTCCCTAAAAAAAATTGATATGAAGCCTTATGACTGGGTTTGTGAGAAGACAATTGCCTAAACAACCGAGAGAGAGAGAGAGAGAGAGAGAGAGAGAGAAAAAATGATGAAGAAGAAGAACAAGAAGAAGAAGAAATAGTAAGAGTTCAATTTTCACTCTTATATGGCTTGTATCACTGAAAGTTCAAAAAGGGTATGAAACACCTTTGAACGATTGGACCCTCAATTACAAAAATACCAATTCAAGCTTTATATCAAATAATTAATGTGCGGAACATGATAACAAGTTTATAACAGAATTGATAAACAATCTAAGTCAAATATAAACACATCCACAGCAGTAAATATAAAGCAAAAATAAAGAGAAGTAAGATGCAAATACACAGACAACACACGATGTGTTATCGAAGAGGAAACCGAAGTCCTCAGTGTAAAACCTCTCTGCCGCCCTCCAAACGGTAAATAATCCACTAAATAATGTAATTGAGATACATGAACAACAGAAGACCCTCTAAGCCTAATCTATCCAAGTACCTAAGCCCTCCAACCTTCTTACTCCAACGAGGTTACGCCGAACCTATTTCTTCTTTAGCTTCCCGGATTCCGCTACTATACCATAGCATCAACCAATGTATATTGGTTCCTTCCAAACTGCTTCTCTTAGCACCAAATGAACCTTCTCACAGATGTGGGTGTGGTGAGATAAGGATTTGGCAAAGAACCTCTCAAGGGTATGACAATGGAGAGGAAGAGAGTAGAGGAATTTGTAGAGACTCTAAGGTAAAGATTGTGGATGAATCAATCTTGTTTTTCTCTATGGTTTCTCTCAAAAATTCTCTCTGGAAGCTCTCACAATTTAGTGGGTATAAGGGTCTATATATAGTGGTGTGTGTGTTTGGAATATGAAGAGTCAATTTTTGCCAAATAGGGCTGATTAGCGGCTTGGCTTTGTGACTGGTCTGAGTTACGAGTTCAAACTGCGAGATAACGGCCTGGCCAGCCTGAGACTTTTATCCTGTAGTGCGACTACTGGCGCGACCCTTCAGCTCCCCTGTGTGCATCTCATGTGCTTGCAGTTGGCGACTTGCCAGTCGCGAGTCAGCCGCGAGTCCTAGCCGCGAATCTCTGCCTTCTTGCACATACTTGAGCTTTTCTTCACATCTTCTCACACACTACCTTTACAATAATCCTACCTAAATACAGGGTTACTAAGTGCTTAAATTACAAGCAAATTGGCACGGAATAAAGCCAACAAGATGGTTGATAAATTTCAACCTTACAATCTCCCCTTTTGGCTATTCCATGGCAAAACCCTAAAACAAACTCTAAACTTAACGCGTGAGTTAGGAACAGTTGGAAAACTCACTCATACCTAACTCTAGAATTTGTGAAGTTTTAGAATCATAAGAACAAGTAACTCCTGAAACACAACAACACAATAAATTCATTGTATGCAGAAAACTTGTAATGCAAATGGAGCAAGCATAATGCGATCAAGCACAATAGAGTAAAGCAATAAACCATGGCAAGACCAAAAATAGGTAATCACTTCATACAAGTGATCACAATATTCATTCACACTTGGAATGAACATTCGGACATTCAAGTTGACAAACACAAGGCAAATCACTTGAATGATCAACACTCAACTAATGCACAATACATGAAGTCTGTGCATCTAGGAAAAATCCTACACGGGCACAAGAGTGACAGTACTTAAAAAGGAATGCATAACATTTGGTTAGAAGTACTGATTTAACAAAGCACAAAGGCTGCATAAAGCATGGTACAAACCACAAAGGCCTACAAGTGCATAAAACCAAACCCTAGAAGCTTACAAAAACAGTATGGGTACAAAAAAAATATATATATATATATATATGTTGAATTAACTGAATAACATCATCAATATATAAATAAACTAAAGTGTTAAAAACATTCAAGAGATATGAGTTTAATCCAAACCAAGACTAAAACCTATAATAACAACAGATAACCAAACCAAAGTAACAAAACTATAACAAAAACAGCACATATGATTATGAATCTCCCCCTCAAATAAGCACTCCCCCTCAAGTGCTGGCCAAAAAATCTCCCCCTTTTTGACCGAAATGGCCAAAGGGTCACTGTTGTAACTTGGTGAAAATGCCATCAACTTGTGCTGCTAAAACATTGATATGGTCCTGCATGACTGCCATTCTTTTTGACTGCTCTCTCTGGCCTTCTCTGTGTTGGAGAAATCTGGCTTTTGTATCTCATACAAAAACACACGTAGCGGAAGCAACAAAAACATGGATCTACTTCAATCATAAAAGATAAACATGTAACCATGAATTCTAGAATCAAAGAATAGAAAGCGTACCTTGGTGCAGTGAATTTCAAAACCAAACTTGAGAATACCTTCAATCTTCATCTCAATTCCACATGGTGCCCAAGATGTGTGATCTCCAAACAGTCCTTTTGTACATAAACTCTCAAAGAAAAATCCTTCTTTTTCTCCTTGTGGAGAAAAACTGATTTCTTTTCTTTTCATGTTACGTACGTTTAAACCATTCTCATAGTTTCTTTATTTAATAATACTTATTAAATAATGACTGATTTCTAATTGGGTTAGCCTTTTGGGCCTACCCAATTGGGCTTTAGTTTGTGGCTTGAGATGGGACCAAAGGGACCAATAAGACACTAGCTCCAATGGGCCTTGGGCTTTTCCGTCAACTCTTGACAAGTCCAAAGTTACCATTAATTATATTCAATACCACTATAAGAATATAATTGCACTCTAGGCCTTATCTATAAATTATATCCCAAGACTTTATCATACATTCAACCCCTTTATTAAAATATTCGTAGTAATACAAAGTCATTAATATTGACTGCCACTTTGAAGATTACTATATCTTAATCCGTGAGTACCCGGTTTAATCTTTTATGTTATTCATAATATATTTATGAAATCCAATTCCATAAATATATACTTTAGTAACTCTCTACTAAAGTGGTTAGGCCCAACACTCTGAATAACCAAACTCATTAAACTTATCTCAAGGGAATATTTTATATCTTCGTTAAGAGATTATGAATTCCATCTTGAGAATACATGTTCCATCAACACTAAATGCGGCTGACCAACATACTGAGGTTTTGACCATAACTTATAGATCTCACTCCTGATATATCAAAGTAACCTACATCTCATGATCAGGTCCATTATTCTCTCAGGATTTAGAGTTGATGTAAATAGAAGTCGTGAGATTTATTATTCAGTTGACAGTCTTTAGGAGAATAATAAATCTCACAGCGGTCCAGTTCAATATGTCTTAACTCTTAAAACATATCAACATACCAACTAGAAGTCTCCACTTCCATGATCAAGACAAATCATCTTAGTTGATATGTTATAGTCTTCACAGATGAAATGCCCAATTTCATCACCGACTACGAAATAAAATTCTGAGTTTACAAAGAACTTGTGATTTATATTTTCTGTGACAAAATCACATAAATCACATACTATGCATCTCATGAATTAAGATAATGTCCCATTAGTTCATAACTAGTCTCAAATAATTAAACAACTAAATTATTCATGACATGCAAATGAAATTGGATTTTAGGGCACAAACCTTAACAATTTGAGAGTCTTTTCCAATTCCTTAAGGTGCTTGTGGAGGTTCTCAAATAGCATCTCCAACCTATCAGGTTGAGGGGCAGACTTTGCTTGTGTAGTGCTAGGTTGCTGTGATACATGGGTGGCATGTAAATGTGAATCTGGCTCAGGAGTAGAAGGACTAGCAGGAGAGAAATGTGCACTCTTTGGAGTTTTGGATGAATGACTTCTGCTAGCTTGTAGAGTGGACATAGAGATTGGTCGAGGACGAACAATTATTTTCCCAACTGAGGGAGGAGTAGCACCTTCACTTAGAATGAATTTCATAATGAGACTGCAAAATGGAAGGCACCCTCGTGCTACTGTTTGAGTTGCTGTCTTTCTTATGATATAAAAAATATGGGCACAGATGTCAATGGTGGTATCTGTGATGAGATCACATAGAAATTGAGCCCTTCCAAGGTTGATATACACCGTGTTGGTCAATAGATAGAGGTTGGTAAACATGATCAGCTTCAATGTTGTCAACTCAGGTGAAAACTTGGTAGTACTTATGGATGTGCCGGCACTGGAGATGTCATGGCCAGGACCAAGAGCTTGGAGAATGTCCTGAATCATTGGATTGCGATCATCATACGGAGTTAGGTTGGCATTCTTAGGTCTAGTGATTTTAAGAAGTTCAGCTATGGTGTCCGGACTAATGATGAACTCCGCTCCTCTTACCATACAGTGTAGTTCACTTTCAAGATCAACTATGTTGGCGAAACACTTCTTCACTAGTTCCATCATTGGATCAACAAAATTTCCAAATAATTCTGCCCAATCTTTTGCCTCGAAGATCTGAGGGACAAAAGTGGTTTCCAAAGTGTCAAATCTGATCTCCCGTTCCACTATAGGAGTTGCTTGGTCAAAAATGCTTGAGTATGGATGTAGGTGCTGAGGAGTTCTGAATAACTCACTATTGAGTTTAGTAGATGACAGTGATGAATAACGTGTTCATTTTGCAATAGGTAATGTTTCCTCTTCTGTCATAACCTCTTTTCCTTTGGAGGATCATCGAGACATCTGTAAAAGAGCAAACATATAGCAAAGTATCAAATCCACAGCACACTCATTTTGTTAGATCTAGTCAAGAGATGAGAGTATAAAGACCAAACAGATTTAGAAGACATAGAATCACAAAATGAGAACTAAGTCAATAAAGTGACAGAATAAGCATTGCCAAACACACAGAGAGTAATGGGCATTACAGCACACTTTGTCAAAAATAAGTAGCAAAGTGTCACAGACAACAAGCATTTCAACACAATATCATGAAAGTGATATGCACAGACAGAGTCAATCAAGGTAAGAACACTCAGATAAGTCAAAACATCATGTGAAGCCACATTGAACAAGTCATTGGCAACAAAAACCCATTCAACAAACCCAACTAAAAGACCAAAATATTCACAACAACAATAACAGTCAATCAGATGACATTCACTATAATGAACAACCCAAAACTAGACACCCAAAAACACAATCCATTTTCAAAACACACAGATTCAAGAAAAAAAAATACTTAGAACAGGAAATCTAAAGTAAAGGATAGAAAACCCATACCTTTTTCTTGAAGATTTGAGAAGAAAAAAAATGCAGAAATGGACGTATCACAAGAGTGAACACGAAGTGTTTGAAATAGTGATTTGGGGAAGTCAATAAACAGTCCCTAAAGTTTGAGGGAAAAATTGAAAAACAATTTTAAAAACTGTCTTTAACAAGCAAAACACTCGTTTTTCATAACTGGATCAAGTCGCCAATAAGTCTCCAGGGTAAACTGCGAAACACTGTGAAACTAAGATTCTTGAAAAATCTTCTAAGTGTTTTTCGCGATTGGAAGATTTACCAGCTGCGAGCTGAGCCGCGAAATATGTGAAAACACAAATTTTGAAAAATTTTCTAAGTCTTTTTCGCGACTGGGATGCTGACCCGCCAGTGACCCGCGAAAATCTCGGAGAGAGCTTCTTGACTAGAGCATGCGACTAGGCTTACCCGCGACTGAGTCGCTAAAACAGGGCAACACTGTTTTTGAAATTTTTGACTATTTTGTAAAAACAAAACGCTTTCCAAAAACAAACTTAAACACTTAAAAATCTTTTTGTGATTGATCAATAAAGATTGAGCTTGTGAAAATACATTTAATCAAGTACAATCACACAAATGAATATGGCATTCATTAAACATAGACTTGTGTGTTGTGTGTGGATATAAAAAATGAGATAGTCCTTAGTCCAATGTGAAACTTCAATGATCAATTCAATCAAGGCACACATAACTAGCACTAGATAATGTGACCTATCTCAATTATAGAAACATGCATATATGACTTGCCACATGCACTTGATAACAATTCTTTGAAGCTTTTTATTTAGCTCCATATTTAACATATCATTTACACTTTTTGAGCAAAGAAAATCTTATTGTGAGATAGATGCCTAAAATTTTTGATATTTCAATTGATGAGTTAGCCTTTGGTTTTTTGGGCATCATACATTTTATTTTGGTTACTTTCCCTTTTTCCTAGTCGAATACTAGTATATGCAATAGACTTTTGCAACTCTATATCTCTTTTCATTTGGAGATTTACATTTAGAGAGCTATTTTAAGCATAAACATAAAAGTGGGAAGATATATAGGCATGAGTATATGCATGTCTCAAGATTAAAAAAACCATTCACTTATTATTCATGACAAGGTTGAAGATCTATTTACAACAGTCACATAGATTTCAAAATTTCTTCCATAATGATATGAGTGCATGAGAGACAAGCTAAGCTCGTTAAATGCACAAAGCCATTAGTACAAAGGTACAAGGCAAAACATACTTTGAGACAAAACTCAACAAAGTCGATCAAACTTTTTGGATTTTCTACTTTTTATGTGTTTTTGGATTTTTGACACAAAAGCAGTAAAAGATTGATAAAAAACATAACAAAAAAATGTAAAAACATTTGAATCAAAGACAAACACACACATAAAATAACAACCTAAATACTAGCAAGAAGCACACAACTAAGCATATTCATAAACATGGGAAGTATTGATGCATGAACATGTTGTAATGTTTATGCATGAGTACCCTTCATCACGCACACGTCACGTGCGTTTGGGGTGATATCCTTAACGGATTGGGTTCGAGAATTAGGACTATCAAACCTTCGTGTGAAGCTTTCCAAGCAATTTGTGAAGGCACCGATCATCTTCATCATGTCCATCATTCTTGGATCACGGTTTTGACTTCTTGGTTGCTCACCACCCCAAGACCTCATGTCATTTCTTCTTTCTCGTGATTGAGGTGCACTTTTGCATTGTTGTCTGCTCTCAGCTTTTGGCAGTTGGGTCTGGTATGTCCTTACAATCCGCTATAGTAACAAACATAATCCGTTCTAGGACTCTACTGTGATCTTGGAACTGATCTCCCTCTAGCTCTATATCTGGATTCTGATTAATTACGAGACTTATTTAACACCCGTTGATCAGCCGTATTCTTCTTCTTTTTAGCCGTAATTTTCTCAGGACTGGACCTATGCATAGTCGTCTCCTTAGCCTTCACAAACTTCACTTCTTTGGTATAAGCTTCCGATAGCTCACCATTTAGTGTCTCAATTTCACATTTTGCCTCATTGTATCTGACCAGCAAGCTTTTATAATCTTCCTCAGCTTTCTTCATCTTTTTCACAGCCGCCTTTGCTACTTTTGTATGTTTACCTGATTTTTCAAGAAGTAAGGCGTAATTCTTCTGAAGACTAGATGTATCTTCTTCTTCTTCAGCCTTTGATTCTTCAACAATCCCAATAGACTCCAAATCAGAATATTCACCAAGTTCCTTCATAAGTGAACCCAAATCATCTGAGGATTCCACATGTGCAATGGTCATGAATGCGGAGTAGTTTCCTTCTCTGTCACAGCTCTCTTTAGAGTCAGAATTTGATGAATCAGTATCACTCAAGGTAGTGGTATAGACCTTTCCTTTTGACTTCAAATAATTAGGACATTCCTTTTTGAAGTGTCCATGTCCATTACACTCGAAGCATACAATGTTCGCAAGAAATTGAGAATCCTTCCTTTCACTTTTCTTAAAGTCTTTCCTATCACCTCTTGAGGATGGAAACTCCCCTCTATTGAATGGTTTCCCACTGTTCTTCATTTTCAGAAATTTGAGGAAGTTTTTCGCAAGATACGCTACTTCCTTCTCCACTCCAACTTCTTCGGAAGGATCATCCATTCTTTCGGTGATAGTTTTGAGAGCAAGCGATTTACTCGTCTTGTGAGAAGGTAGTCCCAGTTCATATGTTTGGAGAGACCCAATCAGCTCCTGAATTTTGATCTCATCTAGGTCTTTACTCTCTTCTACGGCTGTGACTTTTGCTCTAAAACTTTCAGGCAAGGACCTCAAGATTTTTCTCACTACCTTAGTATCTTCAATCTTCTCACCAAGATTGAGCTTAGTAATGATAATTTCGTTGAGCTTCCCATAGAATGAATCAAACGATTCATCTTCACCCATCTTAAGCTCTTCAAACTTGGTGGTAAGTATTTGGAGCTTTGTGTCCTTTACCTTCTTAGTCCCCTCATAAGTTGTCTCCAAAATCTCCCAAGCTTCCTTGGCCACTGTCATGTGAGATATCCTGTGGAATTCATCTGGAGACATACCACAGAATATAGCATTTAAAACTTTACTGTTAGCATTGGCTATCGCAAGAGCTACTTTATCCCAAGTAGATTTAGCAGCCTCCGGCCTAGTCCAACCTATTTCAACCGCATCCTACATGGTGTCTTCAATAGAGCATAGAAATGCCCTCATTCTAACTTTCCAGAAAGCATAATTATTACCATCAAAAAGTGGTGGAACATTGAAAGATTGAGACCTATCTATCTTAACAAGGGGTCAAGGATCACATTCAGGTATTAAAACCACAACAATTGTACCCGCTCTAATACCAATTGAAAGTTCAAAAAAGGTATGAAATACCTTTGAACGTTTGGACCTCCAATTACAAAAATACCAATTCAAGCTTTATATTAAACAATTAATGTGCAGAACATGATAACAAGTTTATAACAAAATTAATAAACAATCTAAGCCAAATATAAACACATCCACAACAGTAAATATAAAGCAAAGATAAAGAGAAGGAAGATGCAAACACACGGACAACACATGATGTCTTATCGAAGAGGAAATCGAAGTTCTCAGTGTAAAACCTCTTCGCCGCCCTCCAAGCGGTAAATAATCCACTAAAGAATGTAGTTGGGATTAGGGACGGACCCAGGATTTCAAGCTAGGGGGGGCCGGAGTTAAGCGAATTTTTTTTTTTCAAATACGCATCTATATAGTATTAAAAAACTATCAACCAAAACAAATACACAAAAATCATTGTTTCTTAATATATTAAGATACAATCAACTACCAACAAAAACAAAAGACACGAAACACTATTGGTTCTTAATACAATTATCTATGAAAAGAGAACTTGATGCTCTTTTAAATCTTCAAAATTATCTATGATTGAATCCAAACTAAATGTCAAAACTATATCCTTTTCAATATATAAATTGAGTATTTTTCACTTCTTTTCAATTTATAAATTTATCTAATTTAACATTATGAGTTAACAATAGGCGCAAGTGAATCATTGTTATTTTCTTAAATTTATGTGACAATTTACTATATTATATGATTTGTTTTTTTCTTTTTCTTTTTTGTCTTTGGTCTTTGTATCTCTAATTTTATTTGTCTCTTTGTCGTTGTCCTGTCTCCTTATTTCTGACCCTCACCCAATCCCACTACTGACCCTATGGCCCTATGAATTTATTATGCAGTACCAGCAAAAAATTTTCCTAACTTTACCATTTTTTTTCTATCACTTCACTTGTCCTTATATAGCCCAACTACTAGTCAACAAACAATCAAATACACACACACTCTCTCTCTCTCTCACTCTTATCTATATAATATAAGAGAGTGTGTTAAAAACACAGATTGAGAGAGAGTAACAAAGCCAAAAAGCCAAAAAAAAAAGAAAAGAAAAAGCAAAAAACACCACAGGCACAGATTCAATTCATAATCACCAACATCAATTCATCACTATTAGTAAAAACACAAATACTACAAGTCCACAAGCACAGATTGTTAGATACTAAGATTCACAAATAGTCAAAAATTATATTAGGTTTTGAAGGATAGATTAAATACTTGTGAACTATGAAGGCTGGAGCAACAAAGCCTTATTTTCAATATATTGTTAGTTCGTGAGTAATAACCTAATAACAGGACAAACCATTTTGAGCAACTCTTTGAAACTTTAAAATTTTAGTTAAAAAAGCCCTCAAGTCAGAGACCCATTCAACCACAAAATCATAAATAAGTTATGACAATACAATTTCTTAATATTCTCATAAATATTTTCCCAAAAAGTGAGGAACTCATGACAGCTTATGACAATACAATCTCATAATATTCTCATAAATATTTTCCCAAAAAGTAAAAGGAAACAAAGGCAGTCCAGGACCTGGTAGAAAACAAAGCCTAGATAATTTCATCTCCCCTAACACTGAAAGGCAGAGACAAGCACGCTTTCAGATAAATATTGTTGTTCATATTAGATAACAAAGGGATGAGCTGAAAATAAAGCACACGAACTATAGTTCATCCCTATATTGTTAGATTCTCTTCTTCTTTTTTTCAATTCGTTTTTCTGTTTGTTTTGGACTGCTGGGTTAGTGCTTTTACTCTGTTTTTTTTTTTTTTTTTTTTTTTTTTTTTTTTTTCTTTTTCTGTGGGTGTACTGACTGTCACCCTGGAGGACGTGGTCAACAATCTTCTCCTTCCGGTGCTTGGGGATGAAAACCCCTTTGATATTAATCTTTTTGACGAGGATCTCAAGGTGGAAGAAAAGTTATTTGCTCACTTTGGTGGATGTACTACTTCTCCTGGTGGGAAACTAGCCAGGATGGGCAGGTGGGTTATGAATCTTTCGCGCGAGAAGGATAAGGAAGTTAGGCGAGTCGGGTTCCTCGCATTCTGGCTTAGCAAGTTTCTGTTCAGCGAGTTCCCTGGGTATGGAATCAAGTCCACTCTTTTTCCATTGGCAATTAAGTTGGCTTAAGGCGCTCAATATCCTCTAACCCCCATGTTTTTGGGCCATGTCTATTCTCAATTCGATCAGCTTCATGGAGATGAAGCCGAGGGTGATTCTTGTTATGTAATTACTTCTTCTCTCCATTGCAACATTCTCCAAGTATTTATGTGGGATCGTTCTTCGGTTACTTTAGCAAGATGTAGGAATTTAAAGTTTGTAAAAGACAAGTTTCAGGGATCCCCTAATGTGGTTAAAGGGCTTTGTGGTAGCTCATCTGACAGCCACCCTATTAATTTTCGTTGGCTGAGTCTGAAAGGTGGCAGCCTTAACTTGGTTGAATTATTTGATCAAGTAAGCCATCTGCATTGGCGCTCTCCCTAGGAGTTTGGCCCCGGTTTTGTTTGTGATTCTGTGTTATCTCCTTTTTTGAGTTCTATAGGAAATACTTTCGATTTACGTCGTGGTGATGAGGGTAGCTTAGCCTATTTGGCTTGAATTAGTCCTTCTTGGCTTCTTGTGCTTTCCTCGAGTGGCCCAC
>NW_027069841.1:539242-548664 GCF_002906115.3 Quercus suber
TTTTTACATTTACATGGGGCCGACTCAGTGGGATGGTTTAGGATTTTTGGAGAGGGGCTGGGTTAAAAAGAAAGGGGGGGCCAAGTCTTCTTCTTGTTTTTTTTTTTTATGGGCAAATTTACTTGCTAAAAAAATTTTTTTTTCGGCCAAGGGGGGCCCGGGCCCCTTTGGGTTCAACGTGGGTCCATCCCTGGTTGGGATACATGAGCCACAGAAGACCCCTAAATAGTAAAAATCACTGTAACTTTGTAAACATAGACAAATTGTCCAACCACAATTTTTTGTATCATGTGATTGTCTTTTTGAGTTTTTGTGTGTTATTTTTGTTTTTGTTTTTCATTTCTCACTTATCTGGGAAATCATGAATATTCCTAACACTAGAAAATAGTGAACACCATCAAATCTAATTTATTGTTTAATAGAATGAAAATCTTAGTAAATGACTCTTGAATGCATTGATGTGCTAATTCGGTGTGCGATCCGGCTAAACTAGTCTTAGGTTTTAACATTTTTTTGCTAATCAGTTTAAAGTTTTAACTTATTCTCATTGTGTCATTGAGTATTTCCCAGGTCTAATGCTCACAAATCATTGTTGGAATATGTCAATTTTGGATCTTGGTCATGACTTGGAGAATAACGAGCCCAAAAACGTTAAGAAGCACTGGGCTCCCTTTATGGGCTTTAGGGAGATATGGACTTAAGGTCCTTCAACCTTTTAAGCAATATTGGGTAATTTCCAAAGTGTAATTAGGGACCTACAGGGGTTATAAAATTGTTCTCCACTCTATGAGTTTCAAACCATTTTTGTTGTCAGGCTTAAAATGAGATTTTGTTGTCTATTTTAGTGAAAGCGGGTTGGTTTCGGCCTAACAGCAGCTCAAAGGGATCTGACCGAATTCAGGTGGGCCGATTGCATTCTGAATCAACCTCCATTGCTGCCTCCATGCATGTAAAAATAAAGTACATGAGAATGTATAGTGATATGGTGTGATCATCGTTACATACAGTACGTAGTCCTTTAAATTTAATTTTGCAACCCAATCTTCGTAATCCCAAGTATTCCGAAAATATAAATGTATTCAGTATATAATTAATCACTGACTTATAAACAAAAAACGAGAAAACGATACACAATTTTTAAAGTTATTTTTACACTAGTATGGCATACGAAGATCATTTAATTAATTGATAATTTGCGACAAAGGGCTAGAACTTTAATTAACTTAGAGCAACTCTAACATATCTTGATTCTTGACCATGTTAAAACCTAAAAGATTAATTACTGTCGTTTTATATCAACAGAAATGATCGAGTCTGAAAAGACTAGGAAAGATTAATTTTGAGATAGTTACTTATTTATTCCACGTAATAATCTCTCAGCATTTTGTTTCATCTAGATTGATCTAAAGGAGTCTTGTGGGATTGTTACTTGACTCTCACCTATTTATATATTTTTTAACAAGTGGTATTATAGCAAGAGTCATGTGGGATTGTTCTTGTATGAATTAAATGGAGTCTCAGTCTAGTACCATGATTAAACTTATAGCTTCTAATTACTCGGTGTGGAAGACGAGAATATAGTGAAACCATTGTCTAAAACCGATAATGAATGGGATATTTTAAATAGCAAAGCCGTTGGACAATTTAGGCAATGGGTTGATTAGAGTGTTTTTCAGCATGTAGCCAAAGAAGTTGACGTATATAACATTGGGAAAAAAATTAGAGATTCTGAATGATTGCAAGATCGCGCAAAACAAAGTCTTTATGATAAGAAAGCTTGTGAACTTGAAGTATAAGGATGGGCAAGGGGTTGCCGAGCACTTGAGTGACTTCCAAGAGGTGTTGAATGAGTTTTATACTGTAAAACTTGTGTCAGATGATGAGGTGCAAGGCTGCTAGCACTACTTTTGCTGAGTTCATTACCATATACTTACAAAACTTTGGTTGTGTCAATCAGCAATTCAGCTCCTAATCGTTTGATAACCTTGAGTATGGTGACGCAGCTTTTTCAATGAAAATGCAAGAATGAAAGAACTGGGTGCACGTATTTCCTAGTCTAGTAAAGACTTCCAGTATAAAATAATGGGTTTACAACAATCTTCTTTTGACCAAATACTAGAGGCTACCAAAACATCAAGAACAAATCATTCCTGGTTCACAACAAATATTCATCACATAAAGGTGGATTAAAAAAATAGCAAAAAAAAAAAAAAAAAATCCCACCAATTGAGTCAAATCATTTAAGCAAACAAAGAGAAATTTTAAGCACCACCACCAGTTAACACAAAGCTCTCTTACATAATTTGAGTGGTTTAAATAAAAAAAAGTTATGGTTTAATTAGCTTAAGGGAACATTCTTTCTTATTTATTGTTATTTACTATGTTTATTTGATCCTTTGGCCGTTTAAAAAAATTAAAATAAAAGACCAATTTCCATATAGGGAATTAAATCTATTCTACTTCAACCACCTTATTACATAATATCTTTTAAGAGAAATGTTACTGGTACTATAAATTTTACTACATTAAGTTTACAAACTAATATATTACCAATTATAAAGAGAGAATTTAAATTTCATTTATGTGGTAATTTCTCTATAAAAAAATAAGTTCATTTATGTGGTTGTTGAAGGTCATCCATTACATGTAATGTAACATCAATTTATAAGTTTTAAATACTAAAACTTGTAATATCTTTATCATTTTCTATCTTCCAAAAGTGCAATTAAATAGGCACAATCATAATCTCCGTTTGGAAATCCATTTTGCAAAAACAAGTCAACGCACTACTTAAAATGACAAATTAAGGCCAAAGCTGCAAACTTTACACCTGAAACAGTTCTTGCTAAAAGTTACAATATTTTTATCAACCAATAACAATAGATCATGAATTTATGAAGTAATAAGAACTTTAATTTTGTGCATGAAGGTTATTTATTCCAAAGTAGTACCTCGTATACAATACATTTGTTATATTATAATAAGTGACACATAGGAGCTTAGACAATATTCAAAGCTGGAAGTTGGATGTTATCACCATCGCTGCCAGCATCCTTTTGGCCCCCAGTAGCGCTGATGACATTCCTTTTACAATTGTGTAGTGTAAGGATGAATCCAACCATGACGATCACGAGCACAAGTATTGCTGTAGCGAGTATAAGACCCAATATCAACTTTTCTCCAATATCAACTTTTCTTCCCTCATACAAAGAGATACCAATTTTGCCGTAAAATTTTTATAAGCTTTCGTGACAATAAATATAACATAATTATTGTAACATTAATAACTTAAAAAATAGTAATGTGTAGAGTATATGTATTGTAAGGTTGAATTTAATCAACCATCTAATTGGCTTTATTCCGTGACCAATTTGCTTGTAATTTAGTACTTAGTAACCCTGTATTTAGGTGGGAAAATTGTAAGGGTAGTGTGTGAGAAGATGTGAAGAAAAGCTCAAGAGTGTGCAAGAAAAACAGAGTCTCGCGACTAGGACTCGCGGGTGGTTCACGACTGGCAAGCCGCGAAATGCAGTCACGTGAGAGGCACACTGGGAAGTTGAAGGGTCGCGCCAGCTGTCACGCTACAGGACAAAAGTTCCAGTCTGGTCAGGCCATTACGTCGCGACTTGATTTCGCGACTTGGCCAAGCCGCGAGTTCAAGTCGCCAACTTGCCCTGTTTGGCAAAAACTGACGTTTTGCGTTCCCTTCTCACCCTACTATATATACACCCTTATACCCATCATTTTGAGAGAGCTTCCAGAGAGAATTTTGTGAGAGAAAACCCTAGAGAAATAGAAGATTGATTCATCCCCAATCTTCATCTAAAGAGACTCTACAAATTCCTCTACTCTCTTCCTCTCTATTGTCATACCCTTGAGAGGTCATTTACCAAATCTTTGTCTCACCACACCCACGTCTGTGAGAAAGTCCATTTGGTGCTTTGGGAAGCAGTTTGGAAAGGAACTAATATACATTGGTTGATGCTATGGTCAAGTAGCGGAATCCGGGAAGCTAGAGAAGAAATAGGTTCGGCGTAACATCGTTGGAGCAAGAAGCTTGGAGGGCTTAGGTACTTGGGTAGATTAGGCTTGGAGGGTCTTCTGCTGTTCATGTATCCCAACTACATTCTTTAGTGGATTATTTGACTGCTTGGAGGGCGGCGGAGAGGTTTTACGCCGAGGATTTCGGTTTCCTCTTTGATAACACATTGTGTGTTGTCCGTGTGTTTGCATCTTCTTTCTCTTTACCTTTTCCTTATATTTACTGCTGTGGATGTGTTTATATTTGGCTTAGATTGTTTATCAATTCTGTGTTTAGCTTATATTCATGTTCCGCATGCTAATCGTTTGATATTAAGCTTGAATTGGTAATTTTGTAATTTGGGGTCTAAACGTTCAAGGGTGTTTCATACCCATATTGAACTTTCATGTATAATAAAATTTTGTAGTAATATATCCTAACATTGCCAACGTGGCAGATGGCCTAGTTCTAGGAAAATATTGTATACTCTCGAAGTATTATAAATACATACTCTTTCATCTCAAATGAATAGTGGATCCCACTAATTAAATTCCTGGTAGGACCCACCATTCATGTGAAAAAAGAGACTACATAATTATGGTATTTCGAGAGTACCAAATAATTTCCCTTAGTTCTAAGGGATTTGGGTCAACAAGATAACGGTCTTAGGTTCAAGTGTCCTCTCAGTTGTAAGCACATTGATGCTTGTTTTCTTCTTGGTTGTCCTAGGCGCATTGGGGTCGCCATCCACCGCCCCTCTATGTGTTTTTTTTTTTTTTTTTTNGTGCATCAAATATGATTGAAATTCCTTTCAAGTAGCCTCAGATATTACATGCGTTTTTATGCTGTTTTAATTCAATAGCAATATAATTTTGTAGAGAGTACATGCCTGTAACATTCTAGAATTGGAATCTCCAGACTATCACTGCTATGGCGTATCTAGCATATAAGGTTGGAGGTCTGTATTTCCTTAACCTCTTCAGGAATATTGGTTTTCAAAACTTTATCAAGATATTTCTATATTGCTATTGCATACTTCTTCCTATATGCTTTGTATTGACACCTTTTGCCTCAACCCCCAAGGTAACTGTGTTAAAACAATATTCATCAGGTGGTCCGCTACCAGACCCTTGAAGATAGTGGAGAGCCTATTAATTAGACAATTGAATTCATTATTGGACTTAGGCACTATTTACAACACAGGTTTAGTTGTACTCTCGTTTTATTTCTTCTTCTATGGTTCATCAGAGTTAAGCCCTTTTTTAAGACCTTGAATGTTGCCAGCTCTTGCAGTTTCTATTAGCAACCTAAGAATAGGGATCTACATAATCATTTCCAACCTGCTAAAATTCATGCTCATGATGATATCTAAACTGGTGAGAGGATCTAAGATTCAAAGTTTTCCTGTTTCCCTTGTTGCCCACGGTATGCCATTGCTAATATGAATTCTTTTTAGGCTTTTGTTTTGCTTGACGTATTAATGCACATTTTCAGGTTCTTGAACTCAATTTGCACATAATGCATTAGTGATTTTAAACTGCAAAAAGAATGGATGAGGTATGGCCTTCATTTGATTAAAGGTCTTTTTACTTTCTCCAAGTGAAAAGTGAAAAATAAATTCTATAGGACTTGAGTGTTAAGATTTTCAATTTCAAAGCAAAAGTTGTATGTGTGAAGTTCTTTTACATGGATACAACTATGAATCATAAAAAACTGTGGTTTATACATGAGAATTTGTGTTTGCACACATGTTGAGTTTAAGAAGTTCTTGTTTGTGTGTGTATATATATATTTCTGAAACAGGTTATCCAGTACCATATTTTTTCCTCATAAGGTTCTCAGAGAATATTTGATTCTTTTGTTTAAAGAGAAAACAGGTTAGTACTTCTTTTTTAAAATCCACAAAGTTCAATTGCCAATCTTGTTTCCTCTTGGATTAGCAACTAGGATGGTCATTAAATATTAATACATTTATATTATTGTTGATGTACATGGTGAAGATGTTGGATAGAGCGAAAAGAATGAAAACAATGAACAAGGAAAATGTGAGAATGCACCTAATCAGCATGTTGAGGCCAAGAAGAGAGAAAACAAACAGAAGAAAATTAACTCATAGGAGCTTGATGGGATATTCCCATCCTCCTTTGATGGCAACGATGAAGTTGGAATCTTTTCTCCTAGTTTGGTTGATGAAGTAATCTTTTCTCCCTATATAGTTTTTGGTTTTCTGAGTCTTTGATACAGTTAAAGACATAGATATGGATTGAAGAAATATAAAACATAAAGGGTTGAGATAAAAGTAGTATCAGAGGAGAAGTTATTTGGGTAGAGACAGAAAAAGTATTTAAATTTCTTATTTTTTTAAGATAAATTTCTCTCTCCAACCGCCATTGAGGAGTTCTTCAACGAGGAGCCAGATCCAAGAGGTGGAGTAAATGAACTTTGACCTGGAGATGGAATAACAAAGAAATGAAATTGAAAGTCAACCACTTTGCTTGCTTGGAGGACAGCTGATTTTATTCTTATCATTCTTTTTTATCTCTTAACTAGCTGCAAATCCATGCAATGTGTGGAAATGTATAAATATTATGTAATGGAGTATAGTATGTAAAAAGTAATAATTACTTCAAGTATTATCTATTTTTCAAAAATGATTTTTATAAGTATTTTTTATCTTTTTAAATAACTCAAATTCGTCTAAACAAAATCACATTGTGGTTACTTGTGAAACCCATCATTGGATTAGTACCCCTTACTCTCCTAAGGTAATATGCGTGACGATATTGAAATCTAAAAGATCTAGACGTGGGACTGATGCAGCACGTGTTAAAGTTCCCCATATCATAAAAAGGTGGGGGATTCATGTAGAATGCACATGTTGCCCTACGAAATCTGGTATTACTTGCTTCCCCTTTCCGAGCTCTAGGCATGGTGGTTGTTCTTCCCCGGTCACTTATGACACTAACTCCCCGCCTTTTCAATCTTTTTTCCCCACTTCTTGTGGCTTGAATATGTATCATGATATTTCCAACAATGAAGGAGTTTAGTGGCTTTCAATGGAAAAAACAAAGAACGAGTTTGAATCTGGATTGAAGGGCTTTCATGGTGATTTGAATCTATCATTATCGGTCCCTAATGACCCTGAGCTCCTGCCTTTAATACCTCTTCCTTATGACTCAAATATGGATCATGAAGTTTCCAACACCTAAAGTGATTTGGGGCATTTGAGTTTGTTAGCAAATGTCTCAGAAGCAGAAAAACGTGAGCCTCCTCTGGTCACTGATACAGCGAATGAGTCTAACTTTGGCTTTGACCAGACTGATTTGGCATTAGGCTTATCCGTTATTGGTGGGTTTTATTTGGGTTCATCTTCAATGACCCGTACCTGCATAAATGATGACACTAATTTCAATATGTTTTCACCAACGAAGCAAATGAGGACATCTTGATCATACTTCAAAGAATTATGCTCCAACTCCAAGTTATCCCCCTTCACTTGTAAGTACTACAACTCCAAACTTTTTTTATTCCTTGGGAATTTGAATGGTATGTTTTTTTTAATTTACAATCAGTACTTGGTCTGTTTCTTGACATTTATACATAAATGAAGTGTTTCAGCTTGTGTTATGGAAGTTTTTGTTATGTTGCGAATGCTTGGATTTTGTAGTGAACGGTTTAGACCCCTTAAACACACAGATTGCGTAGCCTAGATTAATTAGCCAAGTTGTTACTTAGTCAAATTAAGCAATTCTAGGTTAAAACAATCCAAACAATCATATCAAGATATAATGCAGCGGAAAATAAATAACACAAGATATGATCACCCAGGAAACCACACGGTAAAAACCTGGGGAGGATTTGACCCACCGATCCTCAAGGCTAACCTGAATTCACTATGAAAGAATTGAAGTTCGTACAAAAGGACTACAAGCTCCCCGCTCGACTTCCTAATGCTACCCACCAGTAGAACTTCCTGACACGACCACGCGCAGGCTCCGAATCCACGGACTACTTCTTTCTTGAATTCCTCAATCAGCTACAAGCTCCCCGCTTGCTTTTCTTTTAAGTTCCAATGGTTGCAACAGTAATGATCTTCAAGATGTTGAAATATCTCCACCATGAAAACCCTAAGTTTTGTGTAAAGGAAAGCTCCTCAAAGATCTCACACGAGATTCACACAAAACAGCAATGTATGAGCAACAATACAATATGGACAACTTCAAAAACGTGGCTAGGGTTTGTTTATATACCTAGGGTAAAAACATAAAACCCTAAACGTTTAATGAAGTAGGGCTGAGTTGGAAATTCTGCAGAAAATTCAACCTGTGCGAATTTCGATCGATCGAGTCTATTCTTCGATGATCGAGCCAGGCCGAGAGTCCCAAGTACTTCTGCAGCCACTCGATTCCAACTTTACAATATTAAACCAACTTTGAGCAAGTCTACATAAGACTAAAAACAATGTTTTGATCATGGTTTGCCAACATTACAAATTAGAGTTCTAAATACATAAAATCCTAAGACCTTAGAACCTAACAAACTCCCCCTTTGGCAATCCGTGACAAAACCCTAATTAACAGCTCAAAGTTTTACAAATAAAAAGCCCTTTACAAAGATAATGCTCATAAAATTCAATTCAGCCTAACTACTATCCATAGTTGCAAGTGTAGACAGCAGCTTAGTTGAATCAACCTGTATAATCCTGAAATACTCAACAAACGCATAAACGCATGTGTGACAGTAAAGAGTAAAACAACAGGTATAACATTCTTGTAAGATCCACACAACACAAAATAAAGACATATAAAATGAACAAGTCATAAATATAAATCAATACGCAGTGAATCATAAAGCAACAAGAATCAATAAAAAAATCATGTATATCAATCAATGTTACTCCCCTAACATGAATATCCAAAAATGATATACAAAGTGAAGCACATAGATACAATCTAAAAACTCCACAAGCTCCTCTAAAACAAAAAAAATCTCCCCCTAACTACAAAAACTCTACTACAAGTCACAACTCCACTCCCCTTTTTGTGACGGAATGCAAAGGGCAATCACAAGTCGCCATCAAAAGGAGGTGGTGAGGGAGAATGAAGACGCGCAAGATCAGCTCGGAGAGCACGCATCTCATCCAGCAAGTCCACCAAAATCTGACCATGAGCCTGCTGAACAGTCATGACAGTCTCCAAAGTACGACGAACGTCAAAGTCGGCCGAAGGAGGTGGAGGAACATCAGCAGCAGCATCATCATCACCAACAGGAATAGGAATATCCTCACCAGCATACCTGCAGAAGAAGAAGGAGAGAGGTGCGCTACTAGAGGGCTCAGATCTAGGGTGTTTAGAACCAGCTCGAAGATGAGCGGCCCTCTGTCTAAGAAAAGACGCACCTA
>NW_027069841.1:549671-578142 GCF_002906115.3 Quercus suber
TCCAATGGTTGCAACAATAATGATCTTCAAGATGTTGAAATAATCTCCACCATGAAAACCCTAAGTTTTGTGTAAAGGAAAGCTCCTCAAAGATCTCACACGAGATTCACACAAAACAGCAATGTATGAGCAACAATACAATATGGGCAACCTACAAAAACGTGGCTAGGGTTTTATTTATATACCTAGGGTAAAAACATAAAACCCTAAACGTTTAATGAAGTAGGGCTGAGTTGGAAATTCTGCAGAAAATTCAACCTGTGCGATTTTCGATCGATCGAGTCTATTCTTCGATCGATCGAGCCAGGCCGATAGTCCCAAGTACTTCTGCAGCCACTCGATTCCAACTTTACAATATTAAACCAACTTTGAGCAAGTCTAAATAAGACACCATACAATGTTTTGATCATGGTTTGCCAACATTACAAATTAGAGTTCTAAATACATAAAATCCTAAGACCTTAGAACCTAACAAGTTGGAAAACTATATCTTAACTTCCCTTATTTAATTTTGTGTGAGATACAATTTTCCTTATTTAGCTTCGTGTGAGATAGAGTTGTTTTTCAAAAACTTATTAGCAGAAAACAACTATATCTCATGTCAAGTTAAATAAGGGAAGCTAAGAAATAGTATTCTTTGAACTCATTTTTTTATTTTTTATTATTTATTTTTATATGCTACAACACACAAGAAAATGAGAAAACTATCTTCACATATGTTTTTCCAAAGAAAATAAACTGAAAATTGGATTTGAATATTGCATAAGAATTGGGATTTGGATGAAATATTTCAGGATATGTTTAGGGCATTTGTAGTAGGAGATAGTTTGATTGTGATTGCTTATTCTGGTAATTTTAAAAGCATGATATAAAATGTTGATTTCATTTAATCAAAGTAGAGTTAAAATTGCAGCCTTAAGCTAGAATTATTCTATTGAACAAGCAAAAGGAAAAAGGACCAGTGTCATGCTAGTAAACTCCATGAATATACCAGCACAATAGCATGGTGACACAACATCAGGGAACGTCTTGGCTTGTTGTTCTTTAACCAAGGAGGGGTACTTTCTTGTAAAGCAATGCCCCAATTTCTCTTTCTAGTTCAAAGAAACCTTGACGAATAAAGGAAATATAGACTTAAAATCCATCATAAAATTAAGAAATTCTAATAGAAGTATTTTATTTTAATTTTCTAAAAATCAATTAAGATAAATAAATATTTATAGAAGTCATTTGTGGTATTAGAAAAGCTTCATTAAAATTGAAAATTTTAAAAATATCATCAAATTTCATACAATAACATAAAACACCAAATTACCTAAATAAGATAATTGAATTTAGGCATGAAAATAAGGATAATATTTTTCAAAGGGACTGCATGTGGAATTTTTTTTCGCAGTTCTTGAAGGGGAAATTTGAAACCAATTGGGTCCATGATATATTTATTTATTTTTATGTTCACTACAAGAAAAACAGGCTATTGCGGGGCTTTTTTGAACCACCCCTATACATGAGATATATTGTGGCGTACCATTAGATGGCCACAATAGATATNACATAAGACATGTTATGTGTAAATAAATTGACCAACCTTGTTTTTCAAAAATCAAGAAACATATGTTCAACATAAATTTGCTTCCTTCTTTTTCCCTTTTTTTTTTTTTTTTTTTTATTTATTATTTAAAGGAAAACAAATAAATCCTAGAATGAAATGCATGAATGTAATGCAATGCAAGTCCTAGAACAAAGAAAACACAAAAAAAAACAAAGAACAATGGTCACAAAAAGAATAGAGCAATGAAGCACAAGGACCAAGAAAGTCAAAAACAACTTAGGACACCGAAGAACACCATCACTTGACGGAGTGTCTCAAACTTACTCCATCAAGAGTTTGGTAAAGATGTCAGCGTTTTGACGATCAGTAGGGATATATTCAAGAACAACAATTTTCTTTTCAACCAAATCCCTAATGAAGTGATATCTAAGTTCAATGTGTTTGGTCTTAGAGTGTTGGACAGGATTTTTAGAGATATCTATAGCACTAGAGTTATCACAATAGACAACCATGGTGTCTTGAGGAATCCCATAATCACTCAAAAGCTTTTTCATCCAAAGGAGTTGAGAACAGCAACTCCCAGCAGCAATATATTCTGCTTCAGCAGTGGATAAAGAAACAGAATTTTGTTTCTTACTCATCCAAGCCACAAGATTGGCTCCAACATAAAAACACCCCCAGTGGTGCTTTTTCTATCATCAGCATTCCCAGCCCAATCAGAATCAGAAAAACCAGCAAGAGACAAATTAGACTCTTTGCTATAAAATAACCCATAATCACAGGTTCCACTCACATATTTGATAATTCTCTTAACAGCATTTAAATGAGAAACCTTAGGATTAGACTGAAATCTAGAACAAACACCAACACTATAAGAGATATCAGGCCGACTAGCAGTTAAATACAACAGACATCCAATCATGCTTCTATACAAAGTAATATCAACAGACTCACCTGATGGATCTAGTGTCAATTTTGCATTTGCAGCCATTGGTGTTCTAGCATGAGCGGCTTTGTCCAGTCCAAATCTTTTGACTAAATTCCTTGCATATTTAGCTTGATTGATGTAGATGCCAGACTCTGTTTGCTTTACCTGCAATCCCAAAAAGTAAGTCAGTTCACCAACCATGCTCATTTCAAACATTGCCTTCATTTCATCTGCAAAAGAATGAGCAAGAGAATCATTAGTAGCACCAAAAACAATGTCATCAACATAAATTTGAGCTACAACAAAACCAGTCTTATCCTTTCTTATGAAGAGAGTTGTATCTGCAGATCCCTTTTGAATCCATGCTCAGTGAGATATGCAGTCAATCTGTCATACCAAGCCCTAGGAGCTTGTTTCAAACCATAGAGAGCTCTCTTCAACTTGTATACATCATCCGGTCTGTGAGAATCCACAAATCCCTTAGGTTGCTCAACATACACCTCTTCTTGTAACATCCCATTTAAGAAAGCACTTTTGACATCCATTTGATACAACTTGAAGTTCAGGTGACTTGCAATGGCCAGCAGTATCCGAATGGATTCCAATCTTGCAACTGGTGCAAAGGTCTCATCAAAATCAATCCCTTCCACTTGTGTGTATCCTTGTGCAACAAGTCTTGATTTGTTTCTAATCACGGTGCCATGTTCATCTGACTTGTTCTTAAAGATCCATTTAGTTCCAATCACATTTACATTTTCAGGCCTAGGAACTAATTCCCACACATCATTCCGAACAAATTGATGAAGCTCTTCATGCATGGAATTTACCCAATCAGCATCTTGTAGTGCCTCATCTACCTTTTTCGGTTCAAATTGGGACAAATAACATGAGTGAGTGATCACATTCAGGCTTTTGATCTCAATCTCATGTTATCATTCAGACTACCCAATATATTCGTAGGAGGATGATTCAATCTCACTCTAGAGGTTGGACGTTTAACAAGAGAAGTTGTGGTACCTTTCTGTTCAAATATAGGACTGAACTCACTTTGTACCTGTCGAGTGTCATGAACCGGAGTGGATGGTTCTGAACTTGATGGTACTGAGACTGTATCATTCAACACCAGCAACTCTTCCTCACTATGTTTCACAACATACTCAGGAAGGGGAGAATCATTAACCTCTAAAGTCTTATCTTGAGCAGGAAGTGCTTTCAGAAGAGGTTTCCAACATACTTCATCATTTATCACAACATTTGAAGATTCCATGACTATCTTGGTTCTCAGATTGTATACTCTATAAGCTCTGCTGGTGGAAGAGTATCCTAGAAAGTATCCTTTGTCACTCTTTGCATCAAATTTTTCTAGGTTCTCTCTATCACGTAGAATGTAACATCACTGCCAAATATCCTAAAATACTTGACAACAGGTTTCTTCCCTCTCCAGAGTTCATAGGGAGTTTTCTTGGAGTCAGGTCTAAAATACACCGGTTGAGTGTATGACAAGCAGTGTTGACAGCCTCTCCCCAAAAGGACTTAGGCAACTTTTTGTTGTGTAACATGACTCGTGCCATTTCCTGTACAACTCTGTTTTTTCTCTCCACAATCCATTCTGTTGAGGTGTCTTGGGTGATGAGAACTCTTGATGAGTGCCTTGATTATTGCAGAAAGTAGCCAGCTTGGTATTCTCAAATTCTTTCCATGATCACTTCTGATTCTGGCTATCACAGCATCTTTCTCAACCTGCAATTTCTTGCAAAGATGAATCATCTTCTCAGGAGCCTCAGCTTTGTCTTTCAAAAGCACAACCCAAGTATATCTAGTAAAATCGTCCACAACAACTAGAATATACTTCTTTCCACCCAAACTTTGAACTCTGGCAGGACCCATTAGATCAATGTGTAATAACTCTAAAGGTCTTGAAGTTTGAACACTAGTCACAGACGGATGCTTGGATTTTACTTGTTTACCTATCTGACATGGTCCACAAATGCACTTATCAATCTTCTCAAATTTAGGTAAACCGATAACTGCTTCACACTTGGAAATCTTCTCTAATTGCTTAAGACTGGCATGCCCCAACCGTTGATGCCATAAATCAACTTGGTCAATCTTTGCACTAAAGCATTTGTTGTTTACACTTGGTGTTATGCCATAACAGTTGTCAGCTGTCCTAACACCAACACACATACAGTCACCTCCTCCATCAAGTATCTCACATTCATACTTGGTGAAAAGAACATTTAGCCCATTGTCGCAAATCTGACTTATGCTGAGTAAATTGGCCTTTAATCCATCAACATACCAAACATCTTCAAACACTGGCAATCCTGGAATGTCCACAGTACCAATGCCTCTGATCACAGATTTACTTCCATCTCCAAAAGTGACTGTCCCAATCTTTCTTCAAAGAGAGTTTTGAATAAGTCTTTATTTCCTGTCATGTGCCTGGAACAACCACTATCCAAATACCAAAGACAAGAATCACGTGCCTTTAAGGCGGTTAGAGCAGTATAACAACACATAATTCTTAGCACATGTGATTAAGGCAATATTCTTGAGGAAAGATTTACAAAAACAACAAAAGACAAAGATGACAAATAGATAAGTTGACAAATAAGCAGAAACAATTTCCACAATTCCATGACAACAGGGGTCAAGGATCAGCTCAGAGATTAAAAATCTCAACACAAAGAGCTACCAAGCTCTGATACCACTTGAACGGTTTTAGACCCCTTAAACACACAGATTGCGTAGCCTAGATTAATTAGCCAAGTTATTACTTAGTCAAATTAAACAATTCTAGGTTAAAACAATCCAAACAATCATATCAGATATAATGCAGCGGAAAATAAAGAACACAAGATATGATCACCCAGGAAACCACACGGTAAAAACCTGGGGAGGATTTGACCCACCGATCCTCAAGGCTAACCTGAATTCACTATGAAAGAATTGAAGTTCGTACAAAAGGACTACAAGCTCCCCGCTCGACTTCCTAATGCTACCCACCAGTAGAACTTCCTGACACGACCACGCGCAGGCTCCGAATCCACGGACTACTTCTTTCTTGAATTCTTCAATCAGCTACAAGCTCCCCGCTTGCTTTTCTTTTAAGTTCCAATGGTTGCAACAATAATGATCTTCAAGATGTTGAAATAATCTTCACCATGAAAACCCTAAGTTTTGTGTAAAGGAAAGCTCCTCAAAGATCTCACAAGAGATTCACACAAACCGCAATGTATGAGCAACAATACAATATGGACAACCTCAAAAACGTGGCTAGAGTTTTATTTATATACCTAGGGTAAAAACATAAAACCCTAAACGTTTAATGAAGTAGGGCTGAGTTGGAAATTCTGCAGAAAATTCAACCTGTGCGATTTTCGATCGATCGAGTCTATTCTTCGATCGATCGAGCCAGGCCGAGAGTCCCAAATACTTCTGCAGCCACTCGATTCCAACTTACAATATTAAACCAACTTTGAGCAAGTCTAAAGAAGATACCATACAATGTTTTGATCATGGTTTGCCAACATTACAAATTAGAGTTCTAAATACATAAAATCCTAAGACCTTAGAACCTAACAGGGACAATAAAGGGTATAAGTCATCCTGCCCAAATCTCGAGGAAGAACCATGTCCGTTAGATCAATAGCCCACCGTTGGATAAAAGGACAAAACACCGCTTGGAGCAATTAATACAACGCTTTGGGAATACAGAAACAACAACGGTAATGATGAAGCGCTTACATCTACGCCTACACACATGCAAGTTCAGATATTTGTGTGTTTTTTAAAGCTTTTACTTCGTGACAAGTCAAAATCCTATTTTTTCTCTTCGGATGCGAGGGAAAATTAAAATTTTGAGGGGCTATGTGGGGGTAAAAGCCCAGCTCTACGTATTGGGCCTAGGGTCCTGTTTGAAGGTTACTGTGTGTCCGAAAAGAGGAAACTGCTTGAGATAGAGTCCATTTGGAAGAAAGAAACCTGGAAACGGAGGAAGAGTACAATCCGAAGAGGTCACCAGTGGTCCGAAGAGGTCTTACTCCTCAGATATGAATAGTCTTGATTAATCAAGCATGTGGAAGGTTCGAAAAACTTTCCTAGCAATCTCAATGATAAGATAAGCTCTGGGCATGTCTGGGGATGATAAGAACGAAGAAATATCTCAAGGAAAAGCTACTACCTCCGTATTTAATGCACTGCAGCAACTTTTCTGGCCTCATTTATGTGGAGAAAATCCCTGAACAGTATAACCTCAGCTACCGCTACTCTTAAAGAGTTAAAGAAGATACTTGACGTGACATATACTCAAGTAGGTGCGCAGATGAAGAACAAGTAGACGATGAAGATGATGGGAAGGATGTTATATAAAGGAAAGGAACTTCTAATGGGGGGGGGGGACTAGAAAGAAGAGAAGGAAAAGAGAGAAAAGCTTTACTGTAGCTTGAAGAACCGTAATCACTATTCAATTAATCATAAACCTCTTCGGACGTCATTATATTTCATCTTTACGTTTATCTTTATGCTGGTCTATACTTGGAAGTTATAGCCACCGTTGTTCATTCCATAATCAACCTAACTCTTTCACCCACTCTCTACAAATTTATTGTTTTGGGCTTGGACTACAAATCCTAACCTTACAAAAATAATAACCTTTATATATAAAGATGAATATAACATTAGAAATAATAGTTACCAATATAAAGATGAATATATTATTTATTCCTATCATATTATATATATTTTATATACACATTATATATATAATAACCAAAAAAAAAAAAACATATATCACTACAAATATTTTATTTGGGAGCAAACACCTTTATATATTTTATTTGGGAGCAAACTTATCACAACAAAGCAATAAATTCATACCACAATATATTTTATTTGGGAACAAACATTTCACAACAAAGCATTAAAATTTTCACACAAAAAAAAAGCATTAAATTTATACCTCAATACATTTTTATATGTTTTATTTGGGAGCAAACATATCACAACAAAGCATTAAATTTTTCACCAAAAAAAAATCATTAAATTCATACCTCATTACATTTCTATGTATTTTATTTAGAAGCAAACATAACACAACAAATCATAATACATTCTTTAAAAAATGAAACAAAACACAACAAGACAAAATAAATTATACCTCCATTACTTTGAAAATTGGGCTCTTCCATGCTTATGTGAACAAGATTTTGGGTCCGTTTGGTTTGTATTTTCAAACAACATTTTTTAGTTTTTAAACAGCATTTTACGTATTTCAACACACTTTTTCAACCACACGTATTTCAAAAAACTACAAACAACAATTTTCAAACTATTCTACCAAACACCCCCTTTATCTCTTTACGCTAGAACTTTTCACTTGATTTCTCTAAAAATCACACACAGTAACATTTGTTTGTGGTCACACAGTGCACTTGGTTTTTGTCGGCACTGAGCAAGACCTTGTGGCTTTTGTTCACAAGAGTGAGAACCCCAAAAGGTTCTCTTTGTCCTAAGTCCCAATTGGAATACAGCTGGCTGGCTCCCTTTTGTATATTTACGTTAACGTTAACTGTTGACTAACGTTGGGGACTTTTTTTTTTTTTTTTTGAGAATTAACATTGGGGACTTCCTGCCATGATTGATGAGCTGTATAATGTCAGCTTTTTCATCTTACCTGTCTTGTTCTTATTGGCTGGGACTACAAGGTCAACTTCGTGACCTTGTAGTCCGGGACTTGGTAAGAATTTCCCTTCAAGTCATTGAGGAAGTAGTAGCAAAAAATGGTGCCGTATCCATTAATTTCAACATCTCATCATTTACACAAAACGCTGTCGTACCTTGAGCTTTTAGTTGCGACTGAAGAATTGTCAAAAGCTCACTCTATCACTTTCATTATCCCAGGCACGTTGCTTTAAAAAATGAGGAGCCATTCAGACAAGGGTGGTGTGAACTGAAAAACTGACGCAATTCCTCGCTTTACATGAATACAAATGAAACATGCTCAGCCCTCAAAGAAGGTCCCACAACCCACTACTAAAAAATGAGAGACCCACTACAAAGTTGCTTCCATCATTCTCCACTATGCCCCCACCATTGATACAAAAAAAGAAGAGCATATTAGGTGAGCTTTTGACTATTCTTCACCATCACTTGGAAATTGGCAAGGCACGAAGGGGCCTGCTTGCATTTTTTTTTTTTGGGGCATTGGTATCAATCCCTCTTTTGACAAAAGCTGAAATAAAAGGAAAAAGCAGTAAATGTGGAATTGGAATGTGACTTTGATTGCAATTTGAACCGATGGAACAACTAAATTTGCGGGGCTTGATAAAGGACATATAAAATTATAAATGAAGGTGTGGGGCTAAGGAGCATGGAATGAGTGTTTTAGGGGACAGTGTACACACCACAACCCGCCTCTCCGAATAATGTAGATTGAGTCCATTATTTGTGTTGAAAATTTTGCTAACCCAAACCTAATCCAAGTCATTTTTGTTTTTCTTAAAAAAAAAAAAAACAATTTAACCTATTAACCCTAAAAAAAACTAATTTGAGATGTCAAAGCTAGGTTGGATTGAGTTAAATTTGTTGAATTGGTGAGTTGAATTTGAATACATGCATCTATGGTGTCATTTTCGGTTTTAAGATTCCTCTATATCAAAAATGCAACATTGATAACTAATAATCATTACGTCATATTAGAAGTATAAGTAAAAAATATATAATATATGTTGTAATAACTAATACTAGTTACCTAATTTTTTTTTAGTAAAAAATAAGTGAATTTTTGTTTCTTACTCTTTAGAGCATATACAATAATATGTTTATGAAAAACTAAAACAACAGTTTTTCTTAATATAAAAATTTTTACCTAAAAACTTCAAACAATAATTCAAAATTATATGAAGGAATATAAAGATTTTTCTTGTTGAGAATCATAAATATTATTTCAAATTGTGACAATGTTTGACATCTCCACATTTAATCTTAGCAATCCTTAGTAAAATATGAAGATTTTATATATTCACATAACTTTAAATCACCCATATTAATTTATTTTAATAGCTTTGGCAAAATGTATACTATAAATATTGGGACTGTGAAGATAGACCCTACCAAAATGAAAAGAGCATGGTCTCCCAAAAAAAAAACAGAGAGAGAGAGAGAATTACTCATAACATACAAACTACATTGGTGACTTTGAAATATCTAAGTTGCTGAACAGAGTGCGGTGAATCTACGACCAAACAGCTGATTTGTTAATTAGAAGCTATATCAATAGTAATAATACTTGTATATTATGCATGTAATTTACATGAAAAAACTTAATAAAAAGAGTTCAGTTATTTTTCGTTGAAAATCTTGTATAAAGGTAGTTTTCTATGTTTTTCAGTGTTTATTAGCTTTTTAAAATTTCACATTTTCTCATTTTTTAAAAATTTTTCAAGGTACAAATATACTTTAGTACACTTTCAGCAACAAATTTTTAGAAAAAACCTAAATAAGTTGTTTTCAAACGGACACTTAGTGTACGTTTAGGATTGCTTAAAAAGCCAAATTTTTTATTATTCAGGTTATTTTTTCTACTATTCATGGATCTCATTGCACTTTTTAGTACTATTCATAAGCCATACTGTACTATTTTAGCTTTATCTATAGTACTTTTAGCTTTATTTCATTTTTCATGCATGGAGGAGTCATCGTCGATCAATCCTCATTCCAAATATTTTATTTACCTACCTTCGGAAAATATTATAGAAAAAGAGGGTCATCTAGATGGATCCTATAGGATATAAATACTCTCACGAATGTTTATCAGTTCTCCGATCTTTTATTGCTCTGAAACTCTTATCATACAAATACAATTAAGGGCTTTGCCACTTTGGGGTAATAAATATTGATCACAAATTGTTCGGTTCAGCTCACAACTCTAAAGATTTAGGGTCGTTTGGTTGGGGAGATGAAAAAGCGACAAAATAGAAAATTGTGGGAGAATGGAAAAGTATGAAGATAAAAAAGATTTAATTTTACCTCATTTGGGTTTGGTTAGAAGGGTGGAAAAGTGGAAGGATGGAAAACTTATTTATTTGGTTGAGAAGAAAAATGAGTGGATAGAAAATGAAGTTGTTTTAAATTTACAATTATGTCCTCATTAAATAAAACATAAAAAAATTCTTTTAGCAACAAATTTTTAGAAAAAACCTAAATAAGCTGTTTCTAAACGGACACTTAGTGTGCATTTGGGATTACTTAAGAAGCCAGTTTTGTTTACTATTCATGGTCTCATTGCACTTTTTGGTACTATTCATGAGTACTATTGTATTATTTCAACTATCTTTTAACTTTATCTACAGTACTTTTGCCTTTATTTCATATTTCATGCATGGAGGAGTCATCATCGATCAATCCTCATTCCAAATATTTTATTTGCCTACCTTCTGAAAATATTATATAAAAAGAGGGTCATTTAAATGGATCCTGAAAGTTCACTTGGTGTATAAAACACTAATGAATGTTTAGACCCCCAATTAAAAAAAAAAAAAAAAAAAAAAAAAAAAAAAAAAAAAAAAAAAAAAAAATTTTTTTTTTTTTTTTTTTTTTTTCAACAACAACAACAACAACAACAACAACACAAGCTTATACTCAAACAATAGATGTGTGAAATGATAGGTACAAGCAATACCCAAATAAATAAACAAACTCTAAACCATAATTAATCACAACATAGCAACAATTAAAAGGCAAGAGTAAGGGTTAGAGAGATGCAAATACAAAGATAACATTGACACGTGTTATCGAAGAGGAAACCAAATAACTCGACGAAAAACCTCTCCGCCGCCCTCCAAGCGGTAAAATGATCCACTAAAGAATAAAGTTGGAATACACAAATAGCAATAGACCCTCCAAGCCTAATTTACCCAATACATCTAAGCCCTCTAAGTTTCTTGCTCCAACAAGGTTAAGCCTAACCGTGTCTTTTTTAGCTTTTCGGATCCCGCAATAAGCCCATTGCATCAACCAAATGAGTTGGTCATCTCTGAACTGCTTCCCAAGCACCAAATAACCTCCTCACAGATATGGGTATGGTGTGATAAGGATTTGCCTAATGAACCTCTCAAGGGCATGTCAATGAAGAGGGTGAGAGTAGATGAATTTGTAGAATCAAATGTCTAAAATTGTGGATGAGTCAATCTTAGTTTTCTCTAGGGTTTTTCTCTCAGAATTCTCTCTGGAAGCTCTCTACATTTCGTGGGTATATGGGTATTTATAGTAGGGTACGTGAGGAATGTGAAAAGTCATTTTTCTGCAAAGCAGGGTGTTCTGGAGACTCAAACTCGCGACTCATCCTAGTCACGAGTGACTGGGATGAGTCGCGAAATAACTGACTGGCCAGACTGTCCTTTTTTGTCCTGTAGTGCTCCAGCTATCGTGACCCTTCAGCTTCCTGCATGCTTCACATGTGTGGCATTTTAGCGAGTCAACAATCGCGAGTCACTCATGAGATCCAGTCGCAAGAATTCTCTTAAATGCACACACACTTGAATTCTTTACACTCTTTCACACATAACCCTTACATGATTCCCACGTAAATATAGGGTATCTAATTGCTGAAATATAAGCAAATTTGGCACGGAATAAAACCAATACATGGTTGAATAAATTCAATGTTACAGATCCTATAGGATACAAATACTCTCACAACCGTTTATCAATTCTCCGATCTTTTATCGCTCTCAAACTCTTATCGTACAAATACAGTTGAGGGCTTGGCCACTTTGGGGTAATAAATATTGATCACAAATTGTTTGGTTCAACTCACAACTTTAAAGTTTTAAGGTCCGTTTGGTTGGGGAGATGGAAAAGTGAGAGGATAGAAAATTGTGGGATCATGGAAAAGTAGAAAAATAGAAAAGATTTAGTTTTTCCTCATTTATGTTTGGTTGGAAGAGTCAAAAAGTGGAAGGATGGAAAACTTATTTGTTTCATTGGGAAGAAGAATAAAGGGATAGAAAATGAAGTTGGTATAAATTTACAATTATGTTCTCATCAAATAAAACATTAAAAATAACAAATTTCTTAGCAAAATAATTGTGTATGTGCAAGTGGATGAAGAAGAAAAAAAAAAGGAACTGAACATAGAAAGGAAGAAAGAAAGAAAGAAAGAAAGGGAAAAAAGGAAAAAGAAAAAAAGAAGAAGCAACTAGGTGTAGGAAAAAAAATAAATAAATAAATAAAAAAGCAACCTAACGTGGATGAATTGAGCATTTTCGTCCCCTAGTTTTCTCCCCATTTTAGGGATAAAACTTTTTGGTAGGCCCAGGGAGAAAGCTCCCAGGCCCTATCTCAATTTTTTTTTCTCCATCTCCTAACTAAACACCAATAAAATATCCATCCATTCTTATTTTCTTTCATTTATTTTCCATCCACTTTATTTCACCTCTAAACAAATACACCCTTAGTGAGTGGAAAGGAGGGTGGAAATGTTTAAAGCTTTAAAGCGAGCTTCATTTATGGTTTTAATTGGTCGATTAAATAAAAAATATAAAAATAAAAGGATCCGAGACAGTGAAGCATAGTTTTAGTTTAAAAAAGTACCAAAAAATATAAGTGCTTGTGGGGTGTGGGGGGCAAGGGCCGGGGTTCAAGTCTCCAGAAGGGGGTTTCACACACATATATACTTAGATTAAGTTAGAGTAGAAATTCTATTTTGTATTAAAAAAAAAAAACTACCAAAAAATAAATGAAAATTGGCTATCCATAAATTCAATTGGGTTGGAGTGGAGGATTTAAAAAAATAAAAAGAAAAGACTAAATTGTTAATGAAATCCCTAAAATTTAGGGTAATTTTGATTTTATCCTCTAAAATTTTGATATGTTTCCCTACTAGTGGGTATCATTTCGATTAGCTCCCTTCCAATACGCCATGTCTAATTGTTTGTTAAGTGCTAGATTGGTAACCCAACAACACCCTCTATATTTATATTTGTCTTGATTTTACACCCTTCATATTTGTTATTGTTTTTAGTTTGCACTCTTTATGTTGAAACTGTTTTGATTAATCTATTGCTTAATGGGCAGGCAGGCACCACACATTGATGGAATTGAGCAAATCTAAACAATACCTCATGTTGAGGGAACAGATCAAAATTTTGAAATTTCATCGGACAAAATATTGCCCCAAACTTTGGAGGTATAATTTGCAATTTATTCAAAAAAATAAAATAAAAAATCCAATCCAACTTATTCACCTTGAGAAATATCCACTTGTGATAGTTCTAAAAATGAACTTAATTCAACCAATACAGATGAAGTTGAGTTATGTTAGAAGTTTCATTAGAGTGTGTTGGAGGTTATGGTTTGTGTAGAGGAAATCACTAAGAAGGATTCCAAAGGTTCCGAAACTACAATAGAGTTAGGGGTGTCCACAAGTCGGGTTTGTGCTCAACTTGGACCCGACCTAAATTTTTCGGGTGGGTGAAAATCAAAACTGAAACCAACTCGTATTAATGGTTTGATCAACCAGTTCGGGTTCGTCGGTTTCAGGTAAGTTGTCGGTCGGTTTCGAGTTTTGAAGCCTGTGTCGATATTTCACCAGATCGATCAAGATCTGGCCGATATTTGGCCGAATCTGTCGAATCTGGACTAGTTCTCAATGAGTTCTCACCAGATCTAATGGATTTCATGTTGCTCTTCGTCAGAAAACCTTTGGATCTCGCTGGATTTTGTTGATTTTATGGTCGAGTAGGGTGGCTCGGGTTTTTGGGGCGGAAACCCGCCATCCGACCTAAAGAAATCGGGTTCTGTGGGTGGCGACCTGCCGGTGACTGTCGGATTGATCGGTTCAGGTGGTGGCCGGTTGGTTTTGGGCAAGTCCGACAGTTGAGCGGGTCACCAGGTTGTGTGGACACCCCTAAGTAGAGGTTTGAAGGGTTGTGTAGAAAGTTTAGATTTCAAAGGTTTTATGAGTCCTAACTATTTGTAACAGTTCTATTATTTTGAATTTTATAGGATTGTTTGTGTCCTCGGAGTGGCATTTACTTTAAAGATGTTTTTCATCAATTTTTCACTTCATTACCAAAATTTATGTTGCACTTGATTGCTTAAAACATCGATTTAATAGTTCCTCCAAAAAAGAAAACAAAAAAAAAATCGATTTAATAAGGATGTATAGGCTCCATGAGAAGCCATAGAATCTAGCCTAATTAGAGCATTCCCATAAAAAATCTCAAAAAATTTAGCATTTAGTATCTTAAAAACCTACTTTATCTATTTTAACTTTTCATTTTACAATACACTCAACATCAAAGGTTTTATATTTTTTACCACTTCACATTAAAATATTATTTTTTATTTTTATTTTTTATTCTCAATCTCATCTCTTTCTTAAGCCGTTTATCTTTCTCTGCAAAATAGAGCTCCTCTGTTTTTTACTCTGTCTCATAAGTTCATTCTGAGTTAAGAATAGGCTCTGTTCCAACGCAAACCCACAGTCACCTTCAGCCAACCCAACCCAGCAAACCCACAGTCCCCACCAACCATCATCACCCACCCACCTGCCACCACCGTACACCCCAACCCAAAATCAACCCACCACTAGCCACCAACACTACAAAACAACCACCAAATCACAAAACCCAGCCATCAAACAACCAATCACAGGTAATTACCAAAACCCAGCCATCACAAATCACCAATTACAAAACCATTATCAAAACCCATCCATTACAAATCACCAATCACAAAACAAAAACCTAGCCACCAAATCACAAAAAACAACCTCCATCACCAAAACAAAATCAAGCCATCACAAAATTTCACCCACCACCAAATTGTGACCCACGACCCAGACCCACCGTAACCAGGTGACCCACAGTGACCGCCGAAGCACTGTAACTTGCACCCATGGGAAACTAGTGAGAGAGTGAGGGACGAGCAAGAGAGGGCGAGGGTGAGAGGGTTGGAGAGAGGAAGAAATAGAAAGAACCAATGAGAAAGAAAGAAAAAAGATAGAGAAGAAAGAAACCAGTGAAAGAGTGAAGAAAATGAAAAAGAAGAGAGAGAAAAGAAAGTCTGGAGGAAGAAGACAGAGAATATAAAATGATTTTTTTTTTTTTACAATCTTGCTACAGTGGGCAGGCCAATGTTCCTATTCTGGTTGTTCGTTCTGGTTTGGATTCGTTGAGCTTATCTCCTCCAGCTCTTCAACCGGTTTTGCGACTGTCCGCTGCTCTTCTATTGCACATTGCCTGATGATGATCTTCCATTTCTAGCATGGCAATGTAGCATTCTCGGCAGTTGCCTGATTTCCTCGTAATTCCCCAATCCCATAGTCCGTTGGGAACTTGATCATTAGGTGGTATGTTGATGTTGCTGCTTTCCATGAGTTAAGTGTGGGCCGTCCGAGAATACCATTGTAAGCGAAGGAGCAGTCCACCACGAGAACATTACATTCCTCCGTGAGTTCTTGTGGGGTAATCGCCCACCGTTACAGGGAGTGTGATAGAGCCTATTGGAATACCTTGGTCCCTCCGAAGCCGACAAGTGGAGCACTCGCCGGTGTTAATCGTGCTCTGTCTATCCCCATTTGCTGGAATGCTGGATAGTATAGAATTCTGCTGAGCTGCCGTTGTCGATTAGTACTCGGTGGACTTGTAGTCCCCCACACGTATGCTGACGACCAGGCATCGTCATGCGGATGATGGAGTCTCCTTGCGTCTTTTTCGGTGACCCAATGATAGGGCTCTCCACCCGTGTGGTATTAGGCCTCGAGCCTGTTAGATGGACGTTCAGGACCGATCTGAGGTACGTTTTTAAGCTTTTTTGAAAGAACCGGTAGACGCGGTCCCTCCACTATCATCCTTATGTCTCCGATGGGGGTCTAGGACGCTCGTTATCCCATCGAGGGGCCGGCTCTTGGCGATTATGATCCGCTTTCTCTTTGTTGACGAACTTCTACAACTTTCCTTGTCTAATGAGGGCTTCAATCTGCTGCTTTAGGTCGTAGCAATCGGCTGTGTCGTGGCCATGATCTTAGTGGAAACGACAATATTTGTCTGCAGCCGTTTGCTTGGGTCGCTCTTTAGTTTTCCGGGAATGTTAGTGTCTCCTCGTCTTTGATTTGCATCAAAACTTGGTCAATCGGGGCGTTCAGGGGGTGAAACTTGTGAACCTTCCGCCCGGGGCTTAGGGCGCCTTTCGTCCCTTCTGTCTCCTGTCCTTGGTCTTTTCTGCCCTTGATCTTGACGCACGTCCACCTGGCGTTCCCTTTTCCTGGGCCTTTCCTCCCGTGCAAGTAGTGCGTCTTCTGCGTTCATGTACTTGGTGGCCCTGTAGAGTACTTCTGACATGGTTTTGGGGTCGTTTTGTATAGTGAAAACAAAAACTTGCCCTTCCGCAATCCGTTCGTGAAAGCTCACCAGTATTTTGTCGTCGGCTTCATCAATTGAGAGTGCTTCCTTATTGAAGCGGGTTATGTAGGATCTTAGTGTCTCGTCTTCTCTCTGCCTGATGCTCATTAAGCATGCTGTGGACTTCTTGTACCTGTGTCCCCCTATGAAGTGCGAGGTGAACTGAGCGCTTAATTCTTTGAAAGTGCTGATGGAGTTCGGTGTCAGCCGACTGAACCAATCCTCGCGGGACCCTTCAGTGTGGTTGGGAAAGGCCCTACACATGATTTCGTCTGGTACCCCTTGTAGATGCATCAAGGTCTTGAATGTCTCCAAGTGGTCTAGGGGATCCTTGACCCCATCATAGCTCTCTATTGTGGCATCCGAAACTTGTGTGGTAGGGAAAGGAATTGACGGGGCGGTGAATGGAGAGTCAGTCCGGTTCACTAGGTCGTCCAGATCGCTGGACACTCGTCCCTTTAGGGCGTTCATCATGACTTCCATCTGTTCTTTCATCGCCTGCATCTCTGCGAACATAGGCGGAGTCGTCGCATCCGTGAGGGATGGGAGGCTCATGTTCTGTCGTTCTGGCCTGCTTGGGCGTTACTCCCTTCAGGCCCTTCTCGTCTCTTTGCATGGCGCTGGTACCTTCTTGATCCTCCCTCTGGTTGTGGGTGCTGTGTTTCTTGACGCAGCTGTTCTTCTAGGTCATGATTTTGTTTGGTGAGACGCTCCACGGCCGCAGTGAGGGTCCGAACCTGTCTTTCGAGTGCGGTCGTGGTAGTCCTCTCCTTGGATGTCGTTGGTTGTTGCCATCGAGCGAGTGAGCACCATGCAACTCTTCTGTCTCAGGGATGAAGCAACATCTGACTGCTTTCTTCTTACGGTCCCCACAGACGGCGCCAACTGATGAGGCTGAGAAGTTCACCAATGAGTCGCACAATGCCCTTTACGCTCGTATGTTAACCTGCACAAACAAAGGAGAAAACCTATCAAAGGACACCGGTGTGGTGTCGGCCAAATACCCTCCGAAGGTCAAGTCAGAAAGTATTCTCGCAACTCTAGAGTGCTAGAGAGGGTAAAATAATGCGTACCTTGTTTGTGAGGTATTGGGGCTTTTATAGTAGTGAGGGTTGACATCTCTTTCTTGGTGCGGAAGTCTTTTCCTTATACGACTCTTCTTGTAGAATCCTAAACGTGNTGCTAGAGATAGCAGTCCACTGTAGCTAAATTGCAAAACTAATAGGATTTGAGAGCATTGATGGAAATGCTTTTAGTATTTATAGCATTTAGCATGCTAAAATTTAGCATTTATATCATTTAGCATTCTTAATGAGAATGCTCTTGTAATCACCACTCTACCAAGGTTTTCAGAACCAGACTGGACCGGGAGGTCGGACCGTGAAAACTGAGAACCGAGATGAAAACTGGTTTTTTAAGCATAAAGAATCGATTTTTTTTGTTAATTCTGTGAACCCCTAAAACCAGGCTTGGACCACATGAACCGGTGGCAAGAACCATACGATTCAACCCCTTAGCAATTTAAAAAAAAAAAAAAAAAACAACAACTTAACACAGTTTTATTCTACTTAATTAAATTATCCATCTCTTACAAGGAATAAAAAAATTATAATTAAAATCCTTCAAGATATTCAACTTTACTTAAAAAATTAATCATAAATTTTAATGTTTTCGTGGTTATTATTTTATTTTATTAACTTTCTTATTTAATTATTAAATATATGCCTGGAAATCATTAAATTTCCCTCACATGTATAGATATATTGTCAATTTTGCTAATTTTATAAATTTAATATCTATATTTAGGTTTTAATTAATTATTAAATTAATTATGACGTCATCACGGTTCAATCCTGATTCAACCTTAAAAACCTTGAACCTCTCTCTTTTGTGGTTTAATGAATGATTTGGGTCTGAAAACTTTGCTCTTCACTCTTCTTACAGCTTTTAAGTGTTCCATAGGAAGCCGTTGAGGCTTCTCATGTAGAAAGTACAAAGTACAAACTACGACCTCTTTAAACAGCCTTGCTGTTCCATTATCCCACCCAATAAACTCAAATGACTTTTTCGTATCACACTATCACTTTCGTTATCCTAGGCGCGTTGCTTTGAAAAATGAGGGCCATTCAGACAAGGGTGGCGTGAAACACTATAGTAATTCCCTTCTTTACACAAATACAAATGAAACATACTCAGCCCTTTAAGAAGGTCCCACAACCCAGGGGCGGAGGGGGGGGGGGGGCGAGGGGGCGCACCTGCCCCCCCTGAACTTTCAAATGTTTTGACTCCCCCTAAACAAAAGACCAAAAAAAAAAAAAAAAATCCCAATTATGTGAATTCACGTTACCTTTCCAACTTTTTTAGTAGTAGACGATTTCTACTCCTAGTACAATTCTATATATAAAATTAATGGATCCCACTTAGTAAACTTGATGGATTAGACAAAGCCACCTGTAGAATTTTTTTATGTGTCAAGTTTCTTTCTTGGATAGCCAACTTGAGACATACATCCATGACATGCAGTCCATTGAAGAGTTTTCAACAGTTAAAAGAATTGGATAGCTTACTAAAAGGATGGTAGAAATGAAAAAAGAATGTTTCATATTCATTGGTTTACTCATTAGTGACTTTGGCATTGATCTTACCAGTTGCAATAGCTACTGTTGAAAGAGCTTTTTCAGTAATGAACATAATTAAAAATCAATTACGCAATCGAATAGGAGATCAATGATGAATGATTGCTTAGTCACATATATTGAGAAAGATATATTCAAGACTATTGAGTGTGAAGAAATCATGCAGCGGTTTCAAAATATAAAAAATCGCCAAGGGCAATTGAGTAAAATAAGCTAGATGTGAAAAAATAATTTAAAGTTTACATTTTATGTTAGATTCTGTATAACAATTACGTTATCATATAGTTGTTTACTTATTTGTTATTAATATCGATTAATTTTTTTAGATTAATTTTTTACTTCCAATCTTGCCTTTTAATCTTACCCCCCTGACCTAAATTCTTGGCTCCACCACTGCCACAACCCACTACCAAAAAATGAGAGACACACTACAAAGGTGCTTCCATCATTTTCAACTATGCCCCACCATTGATACAAAAAAGAAGAGCATATTAGGTGAGCTTTTGACAATTCTTCACTTACACTTGGAAATTGGCAAGGCTAGAGATAGACGTAATTGATGCGGTTTCAAATAAAAGAAGGCTCTCATTTGGAAAATATATATATATATATTATATATATAATATATATATATATGAAGTCTTTTGGCTAAATATTGCTAAATTTAAACATATTTGCGTTATAGGTACTGTTACAAGTTATTTAGGGGAATGAAGAGAGAGATTGAATTTCGGCAACAGTGTTGCCGAAATTCAAGAAAAAGTAGGAGAGAGAATGAGAAAAAAGGAGGAAAGAGAAAAACTTGAATTTCGGCAACAGTGTTGCCGTAATTCATCTGCCCAATTTTCCTCACCTGCCCGGATGTGTGAGTGTGAGAAGTGCAATGAGCGAGTGCAAAAAAAAAAAAAAAAAGTAATTGTGGGCAATGGTATTGCCGAAAATGGTAGGAGAAAAAAAGTGAATGCCAAAATTTGGGGAAGAATTAAAGAAAAATATAATATGCTACGTACACAATATTTTCAGAATAAATCACAGGTAACTAGTTATTATTAGTTCCAATTTAAATTTAACATTGAGATTACTATTTTAATCTAACAATAACAATAAGTAACAACCTGATACTTAGAATTGTTGTGAAAATGTTGTAAAATTGTGTGCACTTATCATTTCTTAGAAAAAAAAAGTGTAATGGATTTGCCGAAAATGGGAAAAAAAAAATAAATTTTTTTTTCCAATTGTGGCAATGGTATTGCCGAAATTGTGGGGAAAATTTGAGACTTCTAAGAACAGACCTCTTAGTGTTCTACTTGGACAGTCATGCCTTTTGGCCTCAAAAATTTCTTCAGCTGTTGGACTGCTTCTGTATGAACAGAATTCTTTCCCTTTGCAAATCTACTGCCTATACATGTTCATATGCACCTTCAGCCTCGCCAATCGTTGTATAGAGACTTGACCGTACCATTGACCTCTCCTTTTTCCCCAATCTCTCCTTATCAAAGTCTTCAACCATTAGCCATAACACATCCAGACCATAACCTACAATATTCCACCTCAACCTACAATATTCCACCTCAACCTGAACTCAAAACAAACCACTTGGCTTGTTTTCAATAGAGTCCTACAACAAGGAAGACAACAAGGAGTGTAAGAAGATTATGGAACAGAGGAGTTATAGAAACTGGTAAACCACGTATCCTACTAGAAAAGTATAAAAGATAGTATGGGTATAAGGATTAAGACTCAGAACAATATACAATAAAGCAAATTTTTCCCACAATTTTGGCAATGCCATTGCCACAATTGGGAAAAAAGTTTTTTTATTTTTATTTTTATTTTTATTTTCAATTAAGTGCACACAATTTTTACAATATTTTTACAACAAATTCTAAGTATCAGGTTGTTACTTATTGTTATTTGAAGAGGAGAAAATAAGTTGACGGATCCAAGCAATGTTGATGGACAGGTCCATCAGGTGCAAGACTCGGTGAGAACAGATTTGCTGGCCACGTGTCAGACAGAATCCCTATATAGGAATACTTGTGGCACACCCCCTAGATTTTAGGGGTATTAGAGTCCTAACGCAATTAGGGTTCTAGAAGCTGCGTGCATCAATGGAGATCTTCTTTATAAGGAATATGACTTGTCCATCACGTTTGGGACTCCTCAAGAGGATTTCTACAAGGAAAGACTTCGACTCAAGTAAAAAAGGTCAACTTTCGACTACTATAAAAGCCCAATACCTCACAAATCGAGGTAGCATAATTAACCCTCTTAGCACTCTAAAGTTGAAAAGAGTCTTAACTTGACCTTCGGAGGGTATTTGGCCGCACCACACCGGTGCTCTCTGCTTAGGTCTTTCTCCTTTCTTGTGTTGTGTAGGTTGCATTTTGGGCGTGCGAGTACGTGCGGCTCACTGGTGATATTTTCGCATCATCAGTTGGCGCCTTGTCTGTGGGAAACAACGTAGATGTAAGCCATATTTCGTTTCCTGGACAAAAGGGTTGCATGGTACTCACTCGCTAATGGCAACCACTAACACGTTCAAGGAGAGGAACACCCACGACTGCCCTCGAAAGACAAGTTCGACTCTCACTGCTCCGTGGAACGCCTCACCAAACAAACCAAGACTTGGAAGAACAGCTGCCAGAAGAATGCAGCACCGAATGACCAACAAGAAGATCAAGAAGGGACCAGCGCTAAAGAAAAACAGGAGAAGACCTGAAGGGAGCCACGCCCAAGCAGCCGGAGAGGCAGAATTTAGCATGCCATCCCTCACGGATGCACTCCCACATATTGTCGCAGAGATGCAAGCGATGAAGGAGAAATGGAGGTTATGAGAAGCGACTCAAGGGGCGAGTTCTAGTGATCTTGACGATTTGTCAACCGCACCGACTCCTTCACTCGCCGTGACTCCTCCCCCTACCCCATAAATTTCGCATGCCGCAATAGACAGTCTAGACGGGTAAGGATCCTCTAGACCATCTAGAAACCTTCAAGACCTTAATGCACCTTCAAGGGGTAGCAGACGAGATCATGTGTAGGGCCTTCCCACAACACTCAAGGGCCCCGCAGGTATGGTTCAGCCGACTGACGCCAACTCCATCAAGCACTTTCAAGAGCTAGCGCTCAGTTCACCACGCACTTCATTGGAGGGCACAGGTACAAGAAGTCCACGCCCAGTGAGACCAAGTAGATGTAACATTAAGCATCAACGAGAGTGACGACCTAATGGACGCACATGACAGTAACGCTTAACCTTAACAAGTCCGCATCCCAAGTAGGACGACCGACGGGACGAGGTAACACTGTAGCAGCTTACGTCACGAACAAGGGACTGACACGAAGATGCAAAGTCACTTTTCTCCTCAACAAGCCAACACCCAGTAGACCAACAATGTCGTGAAGGTACTACTACAGGCACCTACATAACGAAGCGCATCGGACCCGGAGGAAAAGCTAGAAAAGGGGACGAGATCCGCAGACGAAGATCGACAAGGTGCAACGACTCTAATGCCTCCTCAGAATCAGAATGTACCCTACTGACCCAAGATGGTACAATGACATCAAGTGACGAGGATCACCTTGACCTTTCTTGAAAAGTCACAACCCCAAGGGACGACCAATCAAGGATGACTAGGTGACACATAGGTTCCACCTATCAGACATAGTCGCGACTCTGACTAAACTGCACAAGTGAGTAAGACGACAACTCAACAAGTTCTCGGAAGGACGGATCACACTCAAGATGCACGACCTCGACAAGAAATGAGCCAGGAACTATGGGGATATAAGTGTCTAGGCCACAACTAGGTCAGTCCGAAGGCAGAAAGCACCTCAGGATGGAACGTCCATACTGGTCGACCAAAAGAGGATAAACCGATCTAGGTCTCTCATAAGTCAGATCCTCGAGTTCACCGACCTCATGTGACGACTGTGTACTACAGTGGGACTCTCAGAGTCATGACCGCAGTGGACGACCACAAGTGCCACAGACACCATAGTGACTACCCAGGTCGACAAATGTAACTTAGTCACCTAGACAAGACGGACTAATGGACGACAAAAGCCGTGACGTGGTTTGGATACGAGTTATGTCCCATTCCACAGTTCGCGACCATAGTGGATTGATCCCAGACAAGTGACTAGATGGCTCACTGTTCATGTCACGCTTATAATGCAATCGGACGACCCCCTAATTGGAACGACCGGTGACAGTCAACACTTACACCTTACAAATTCCTACGACGCCAAGTTGGACGAGCAACAAGGTGATCGAGGTACCTTGCACCGTCAACAGTCCAGAGACGGCCAAGATGGCGACCAACAACCATGGCATGACGAGCTAACGACCACGTCACCTCAAGGCAAGGACTCTACCACCTCGAACGTGGACGCAAACTGCAGACCATAGAGCATGAGCACCAGGAAATACTAATATGTATACCTGAGCAACAAGGGTCCCAGATTCCCATGATGTGACGTCCTACAATTACGAGTTGTAACTTAGTCAATCCCTACAAAGTTTAAGCCACGACCAGGGGACAAGTACTTTTCTGACGGTAAACTGCAGTCATCTGTGATATTAGTATCTAATAAAGGAATTCAGACACAACTACTTTCAGTGGACGACCTATCAAGTCGTGACAAGATGGAACGTGATCACCTCAAGAGGAGTACAGACTCCACAAAGTGGAGACAACAATCCGACCCAAGGGATCGAAATTATAAGTCCAAAAGTGACGATCTCAGACATTGAATCATTACAAGTCCACGACTCTAAGTGGACGACCCAACAGGTGACAGTAACACTTAGTCACCTATAACAAGTCCACGACCCAAGTGGACGACCACAAGGTGACGAGGTAACACTTAGTCACCTAACAAGTCCACGACCGCAAGTGGACGACCACAAGGTGACGAGGTAAACTTAGTCACCTTAACAAGTCCACGACCCCAAGTGGACGACCCTCAAGGTGACGAAGGTAACAACTTGTCACCTCAATAAGTCCACACCTCAAGTGGATGACCAACAAGTGGACGAGGATAAACTTAGTCACCTCAACAAAGTCCACTGACCCCAAGTGGACGACCTAACAAGGTGACAAGGTAAATACTTGTCTCCTCAACAAGTCCACGACCTCAGAGTGGACGACCATCAAGGTGACCAGGTAACACTTAGTCACCTCAAGAAGTCCAGACCTCACAGTGGACGACCATCAAGGTGACGAGGTAAAACACCTCAACAGTCCGACCATTAAGGTGACGAGGCTAACACTTAGTCACCTCAACGAGTCCACGACCTCTCGAGTGGACGACCATCAAGGTGACGAGGTAACACTTAGTCACCTCAAGAAGTCACGACCCAAGTGGACGACCCATCAAGGTGACGAGGTAATACTTAGTCACCTCAAGAAGTCCACGACCCCAAGTGGACGACCCAAGGTGACGAGGTAACACTAGCATCACCTCAACAAGTCCACGACCCCAAGTGCGACAGGACAGCATTAGATCCAACAAGTCCACGACCTCTTGACCATCAAGAGAGGACTTGTCCACAGTCCACGACCCAAAACGACCAAGGTGACAAGGTAACACATCTGTCCCTCAACAAGTCCACGACCCAAGTGGACGACCATCATGGTGACAGGTAACACTTAGTCACCTCAACAAGTCCACGACCTCAAGTGGACGCAACCATCAGGTGACGAGGTAAACTTAGTCACCTCAAAAGTCCACGACCCAAGTGGACGACCAACAAGTCCACGACCCCGAGGGAGACCAACAATGTGACGATGTAACACTTAGTCACCTCAACAAGTCCACGACCCCAAGTGGACGACTAACAATGTGACGAAGTAACTCTTGGTCACTTCAACAAGTCCACGACTCCAAGTGGACGACCAACAAAGTGACGAGGTACACTTAGTCACCTCAAGAAGTCCACGACTCCAAGTGGACGACCATCACCCCAAGTGGATGACCAACAGGTGACAAAGTCACACTTGGTACCAACAACAAGTCCATGAACAAAGTGGATGGACAAAGTAAATGATGAATGTCATGACGGACAAACAAAAGGGGCGCTGACGGTGCATGCATGGACGGCCACCCCAAAAAAAAAAAAAAAAAAAACATTGATGAACACTCAAAGGTGGACGGACAAAGAGGATGTTATCCTCTTCAAAAAAAGGTGCACACGAATAAAAAAAAACTTAAATGAATAAAAAAAAAAGACTCTTCTTGTAGAATCCTAAACGTGATGGACAGATCTCCTCCTTATAGGGAAGATCTTTACCAAATATATAAGATTTCCAGAGTCCAACTAGCGCAAGGACTCTGTTTAGGGCCTTATGAGAGTGGGCCAAAATATCCCCACTAAGGGGTCCAACAGGCCCATGGCTAACCAGCCCACCTTCCTTCGCTCCGTCCGTATCAGGTCCGTCCACATGAGATCCGTCCACCTGAGGCCCCGTGCAAATGACGGGCTCGTCCATCCTGACGTCTGTGGACAATATCCGGCCCGTACAATCGCAATAGGCATCCTAGTGTGTATTTTCCCCTTTCAATAATTAAGTCAATAATGTCTTTATTTTATTTTATTTGTTTACCTCAAATTATTTATTTAATAATTTTTAATGGTTCGGGTTTCTATTGTCTCGTGTAACTCACATATATAGTCTAGTTGCTATTGTTGAAAGTTGAAATTGCAGATTTTTGAAATTGCTGGTGTTTTGCGAATGGGCGTTGGGCACTATGAGACGGAGGGTCTGGCCTGCACAAGTCAACAATCATTTTTTAATAGAGTTGGTGTGCAAGTAACTTTCGTCCTTTTAAAAGAACAAAGTTTCTCTCCAAACTAATTTAGAGAGAAACTTTACAAATTCATCATATATATTTATATTGAGTGTGAATTTTGAAAATCTAACAGTTAGATTGCAAGTTCTTATTACATCCTTAATGTTTACAAAATTTCAAGAAAATCAAAGATTAATTGCTATGTCATCAAATAAATATTATAATTTCAAATTTTTGTAATTTAAAATTGTATATAAAAAATAAGTTAATTGATCAAATAGTAAATAATATCAAATTTGAACAAAAGTTGATATGTACGTTAAGAATATAAAGAATATGAAATTCAACAGTTAAATTTTTAAAATTCACACCCAAAAAAGAAATATATGAAAAATTTAAAGAGTTTTTCATCAAACTAGTTTGGAGAGAAATTTTGTTCCTCTTAAAAACTAAGTATTGTTTGTTAATGGGAACTAGCATACGAAATTCTTCGCATGTGTGCATAGAATATACGTAAGCAAGTGGCCCTATTCCTCCAGCTGCTATTTTTTAAAAGATTGGTACTATAATATTCGTCAATTTTGGTGGTGACAAGATTCTACTGTTAGAAAGCTGCTTTATGATTTATCGCGACACTATTTGTAAAAACCAAAATTATCTTGGAAGAAAAGTATGTCATTGCTTGAAAATTTCTAAAGGTTGGACAGAGCTTATTTTATTTTTCTGACTTTCTTGTGAACAAGATTTGATGTAGCACGTATAGTCATTTCTTTCTTGGAAATATTTATATTTACTTTAGCGGTCAAGTTAAAAACAAGACCTTAATTAAAAATTTAAAAGTAAATTTCCTTTCGGAGTCAAAGCAGCGTACGTGTAAATATTATAGTTGAAGTGGATGTCCACTCCAGTTCTCGCGTGTCACCAAGGAAACATCGTAGCAATGAAGGTAAGAAGAAGACTAGGAAGTCCTGCATACAAATTTATAGGCTAATAAAAACTGGTGGAAAATGGAAAGTGGAAAGCTATACCTTTTTAAAATTCCGGGTGGAGTAGTGTTGGCTCATTGCGGAAGTTAGGTAAGAAACTAACGCAACCTAGTCTTCCAGGTATCTTCCTACTCCAACAACTACTTAGATTAAACATAATATATATATTGGTTGTTAAATGTTAATGGGTGAAGAGGAGAAAATAAGCTGACGAATCCAAGCAATGTTGATGGACGGGCCCATCAGGTGCAAGACTCGGTGAGGACGGATTTGCTGGCCACGTGTCAGACAGAATCCCTATATGGGAATACTTGCGGCAAACCCCCTAGATTCTAGGGGTAGTTAGAGTCCTAGCGCAATTAGGGTTCTAGAAGCTGCGTGCATCGATGAAGATCTTCTTTATAAGGAATATGACTTGTCCATCATGTTTGGGACTCCTCAAGAGGATTTCTACAAGGAAAGACTTCGACTCCAAGTAAAAAAGGTCAACTTTCGACTACTATAAAAGTCCCAATACCCTCACAAGTCGAGGTACGCATAATTAACCCCTCTTTAGCACTCTAAAGTTAAAAAGAGTTCTAACTTGACTTTCGGAGGGTATTTGGCCAGCACCACACCGGTGCTCTCTGCTTAGGTCTTTTCCCTTTCTTGTGTTGTGTAGGTTGCATTTTGAGCGTGCGAGTACGTGCGGCTCACTGGTGATATTTTCGGCATCATCAGTTGGCGCCGTCTGTGGGGAATCGAAAACGTAATTAAGCCATACTATCGTTTCCTGGACTAAAGGGTTGCATGGTACTCACTCGCTCAATGGCAACTACTAACAACGTTCAAGGAGAGGAACCACCCACGACTGCCCTCGAGAGACAAGTTCGGACTCTCGGAGCCGCTGTGGAGCGTCTCACCAAACAAAACCACGACTTGGAAGAACAGCTGCGCCAGAAGAATGCAGCACTGAATAACCAACAAGAAGATCAGGAAGGGACCAGCGCTCCAAAGAAAAATCAGGAGAAACCTGAAGGCAGCCACGCCCCAAGCAAGCCGGAGAGGCAGAACTTGAGCATGCCATCCCTCACGGATGCGACTCCACCACATATTATCGCAGAGATGCAGGCAATGAGGGAACATCGGTTTTTCTTAAAAAAAATTATATTATATATATATATTAT
>NW_027069841.1:583304-623281 GCF_002906115.3 Quercus suber
GAAGGACGGACCAAGTCACTCACAAGTGCCTTGGTACAAAATTTAAGTCCTTCTACCTACGGGTGGATGGATGGACCAAGTCACTCAAGTGCCTTGGTACAAAATTTATATCCTTCTACCTACGGGTGGAAGGACGGACCAAGTCACTCACAAATACCTTGGTAAAAAATTTTAAGTCCTTCTACCTACGGGTGGAAGGATGGACCAAGTCATTCAAGTGTCTTGGTACAAAATTTAAGTCTGTAGGTAGAAGGATGGACCAAGTCACTCAAGTGCCTTGACACAAAATTTAAGTCCTACTACCTACGGGTGGAAGGATGAACCAAGTCACTCACAAGTGCCTTGGTACAAATTCTAAGTCTTCCTACCTACGGGGTGGAAGGACGAACCAAGCCATCAACGAGTGTCTTGGTACAACATTTAAGTCTTACTACCTACAGGTGGAAGGACGGACCAAGTCACTCATAAGTGCCTTGGTAAAAAATTTTAAGTCCTTCTACCTACGGGTGAAAGGACGGACCAAGTCACTCAAGTGTCTTGGTACAAAATTTAAGTCCTTCTACCTACGGGTGGAAGGACGGACCAAGTCAGTCAAGTGTCTTGGTACAAAATTTATGTCCTTCTACCTACGGGTGCAAGGACGGACCAAGTCATTCAAATGCCTTGGTACAAAATTTAAGTCTCACTACCTACGGGTGGAAGGACGAATTTAAGTCCTTCTACCTATGGGTGGAAGGACGGACCAAGTCACTTAAGTGTCTTGGTACAAAATTTGTGTCCTTCTACCTACGGGTGGAAGGACGGACCAAGTCATTCAAATGCCTTGGTACAAATTTTAAGTCCTACTACCTACGGTTGAAATGACGAACCAAGTCACCCGCGAATGCCTTGGTGAAAATTCTAAGTCTTCTTACCTACAGGAGGACAGATGGACCATGTCACCCAAAAGTGCCTTGGTCAAAATTTAGGTCCCCTACGCTATGAATAATTTCGGGCTAGCCTGTCAAAGACTGACAAGTCTCTCAAGATCCAAATCGAACCGTCACCCCACGGGTCCTTTCACTCTGAGATCACGGACCCATAGGGTGAAGGGGGCAACTGAAGAGGAGAAAATAAGTTGACGGATCCAAGCAATGTTGATGGACAGGTCCATCAGGTGCAAGACTCGGTGAGAACAGATTTGCTGGCCACGTGTCAGACAGAATCCCTATATAGGAATACTTGCGGCACACCCCCTAGATTTTAGGGGTATTTAGAGTCCTAACGCAATTAGGGTTCTAGAAGCTGCGTGCATCGATGGAGATCTTCTTTATAAGGAATATGACTTGTCCATCACGTTTGGGACTCCTCAAGAGGATTTCTACAAGGAAAGACTTCGACTCAAAGTAAAAAAGGTCAACTTTCGACTACTATAAAAGCCCCAATACCCTCATAAATCGAGTTACGCATAATTAACCCCTCTCTAGCACTCTAAAGTTGAAAAGAGTCTTAACTTGACCTTCGGAGGGTATTTGGCCGGCACCACACCGGTGCTCTCTGCTTAGGTCTTTTCACTTTCTTGTGTTGTGTAGGTTACATTTTGGGCGTGCGAGTACGTGCGGCTCATTGGTGATATTTTCGGCATCATCATTATTGTTATATTAAAATAGTAATTTCAATGTTAAATTTAAATTTGAACTAATAATAACTAGTTACCTGTGATTTATTCTGAAAATATTGTAAAAATATTGTATACGTAGCACATTATATTTTTCTTTAATTCTTCCTCAAATTTTGGCATTCACATTTTTTTTCCCCTACCATTTTCGGCAATACCATTACTACAATTACTTTTTTTTTTTTTTAGGCACTCACTCATTGCACTTCTCACACTCATACATCTGGGCAGGGGAAGAAAATTGGACAGATGAATTACGGCAACACTATTGCCGAAATTCAAGTTTTTCTCTTTCCTCCATTTTTCTCATTCTCTCTCCTACTTTTTCTTAAATTTCAGCAACACTGTTGCCGAAATTCAATCTCTCTTCTCATTCTCCTAAATAACTTGTAACAGTACCTATAACGCAAATATATTTTAAATTTAGCAATATTTAACCAAAAGACTCTATATATATGTGTGTGTAATATTTATTTATATATTTTAATTACAAACAAATATTTTAGTCATTTTATTGGTCAGTAATGCATTAAAAAATATTTTAATCATTTTATTGGTCAGTTATTCATTTTAAGTTATATTTTCTAATCTACTTGACTGATAAGACAAGGACAACACGCTGAGTTTGCTCTTACACTTGCACAATCTGCTCACGCTCCACAGCACTAATGCCACTGCACAATGACAATGCACACTACACAAAGCTTGATACTTGATAAAATGAGACTTAGCACTACACAGTATAGTTATTGAGTGTATAATATTTTATAGGGTAAAGTATGTAATTTGCCATATTCTATACACTATATTTTAATTTAATCCATAACCTTTCAATTGTGTCAATTTGTTTCTTAATCTTTTAGTATCGTGTCAATTTAGTCTCTATCATTAACTTTTGGATGAAAATTTATGACGTGTCTAATGGTCAAAACAAAAAATTAGATTACGTTGATGAGACAATAAACTTAAATTTTATTTTGGCCGTTTGTTATATTAGCAATTTTCATATAAGATATAACATCGAGGACTAAATTGACACAACATTGAAATGCTACGGATCAAATTGACACAATTAAAATATTAGGGACTAAATTAAAATATGGTATAAATGTTAAGGACTAAATATGTAGTTTACCCTATTTTATAATTAAAAAAGTGGAAAATAGTTTTAGGCCCCCACCAACACAGCTACAAACTCCCTGATCCACCCACACGAGCCACACCCAATGTATACCCACTCAAATTAATATTTTTTTAATGCAAATTTCTACTTTATCAATTATTATTAGCTATTACACTAATTAATAACATGATATATATTATATCATGTATTTGTGAGTCTTTTTGCTAAATATTGCTAAATTTAAAACTTATTTGCTAAAAGGCTCAACTATGTTGTCATACTTGTATTTGTGAGTCTTTTGGCTAAATACTGCTAAATTTGAAACTTATTTGCGTTATAGATACTGTTACAACTTATTTAGGGATATGAGGAGAGAAATTGAATTTCGATAACAGTGTTGCCGAAATTCCAAGAAAAGTAGGAGAGAGAATGAGAAAAATGTTGGAGAGAGAAAAGTTGAATTACGGCAATGGCATTGTCGCAATTGGGGAAAAAAGTTTTTTTCCATTGCCATTGCAACAATTGGGAAAAATTTTTTTTTTTTTTTTTTTCCTTTTTCGACAATGGCATTGCCACAATTGCAAAAAAAAAAAAAAAAATTTAGCAATGCCACAAACCCATTGAAACATTTTTTTTTTCCTCCCATTTTCGACAAGCCACAATTGCCACAAAATTTTCGGCAAATCCATTACACTTTTTTTTTTTTTTTTTTAAGAAATGATAAGTGCACACAATTTTTACAACAAATTCTAAGTATCAGGTTGTTATTTGTTGTTATTGTTAGATTAAAATAGTAATCTCAATGTTAAATTTAAATTTGAACTAATAATAACTAGTTACCTGTGATTTATTGTGGAAATATTGTAAAAATATTGTGTACGTAGCACATTATATTTTTCTTTAATTCTTCCCCAGATTTTGGCATTCACTTTATTTCTTTTTCCCCTCCCATTTTCGACAATACCATTGCCATAATTACTTTCTTTTGGGCACTCACACTTTCGGTCAGAGCACTTCTCACACAGCCACTCGGTCAGCACAGTTGGGCAGAATGAATTGCGGCAATGCCATTGCCGTAATTCAACTTTTCTCTCTCCAGCCTTTTTCTCATTCTCTCCTACTTTTCTTAGAATTTCGGCAACACTATTGCCGAAATTCAATCTCTCTCCTCGAATCTCTAAATAAGTTGTAACAGTACCTATAACGCAAATAAGTTTCAAATTTAGCAATATTTAGCCAAAAGACTCTACCTATAGGTGTTTGATACATGTTTTTAAACAATAATTTTTAGTTTTTAAATAACATTATATGTATTTTTATATATTTTTTCATTCACACGTATTTTAATACATTTTTCAAATAATAATTTTCAGTTTTTAATTTGCTGTTTTTGTCTCGGGGTAGTGTAATAAATATATATATATATATATATATTTTTTTTTTTTGTGATAAGATAATATATATTTATATCAGTTAAGAGGAGCATTCTCATTTACATATCTTTACAGGTAGCAAATGTGAATTCAAAGGAATTCAAAACATTTTTCATTAAGCAGTAACACATATGACATAGCAATCAGTTTGGAAAATTTTCTGCACTAAACCATATAAAGTGTTTCGGTTTTTCTAAAAAAAATATATATATATATATATATTATTACTATTATATAAAATAATGAATTTAATTTAATATTGTTAATTCTTCAAAAAAAAAATTTAATATTGTTAAAAAATCTAAAATAAAGTGGGGTTAAAAAAATATTTATTTATAATTTTTCTAGAAATAAAATTCACATTTTTGGATAATTATAAACAAATACAATAAATGTGAAAGTTAAAAATCACTTACTGCATCATGTTACACAATAGTATGAACAATCAACAACAAACAATGTTATTGCTTATGAATCATGCATGCACAATATTACGAATGGCAATAATTGTGCGGCGGGCAAGTTTTAAGCAATTTATATTAAGAAATAAAAATCAAAACTCCAAAAAGTTCATAACCACATGCTCACTTCACAGGTAACCACGTGAATGAACTTTCAAATCTCATATTTATTAAGTTTTATTTCCTCTCTCATCATTCAGAGTTTTAGACATCACAATCTTCTCAAATCTCACCTTTCTCTCTTGAAAATTGAAACACTAAAGTCACCAAAGTCAGACATCACAATCTTCTCAAATCTCACCTTTCAGACAACACAGTAGTAGGATGGAAAACAGGTCAGTATTTTTTAAGTAAAAGTTTTGTTTATAAAAAAAAAAAAAACTCGACTGTAAAAGGTGTTTTTGGTTAAATATTGTTAAATTTAAAATATATTTGTGTAGAAATGAAGAGATAGATTGAATTTCGGTAATAGTATTGTCATAATTCATTTGTCTAATTTTTCTCACCTGCTCGGATGTGTGAGTGTGAGAAGTGCAATGAATGAGTGCAAAAAAAAAAAGTAATTGTGACAATAGTATTGTCGAAAATGGTAGGAGAAAAAAAAAGTGAATGCCAAAATTTGGGAAAGAATTAAAGAAAAATATAATGTTTTACGTACACAATATTTTTACAATATTTTCACAATAAATCACTGGTAACTAGTTATTATTAGTTCAAATTTAAATTTAAAAATAAGATTACTATTTTAATCTAATAATAACAATAAGTAACAACCTGATACTTAGAATTTGTTGTAAAAATGTTGTAAAAATTTTGTGCACTTATCATTTCTTAAAAAAAAAAGTGTAATAGATTTGCCGAAAATGGGAAAAAAAAAAAACTTTTTCCCCCAATTGTGGCAATGGTCTTGTCGAAATTGTAAAGAAAAAAATTTTTCCCCACAATTTCGGCAATACCATTGCCACAATTGAAAGAAAAAAAAAAAACTTTTTTCCCAATTGTCCCACAATTTCGGTAATTTTTACAATATTTTTACAACAAATTCTAAGTATTAGGTTGTTACTTATTGTTATTATTATATTAAAATAGTAATCTTAATGTTAAATTTAAATTCGAACTAATAATAATTAGTTACCTGTGATTTATTGTGAAAATATTGTATACGTAGCACATTATATTTTTCTTTAATTCTTCCCCAAATTTTGGCATTCAATTTTTTTCCCCTACCATTTTCGGCAATACCATTGGCACAATTACTTTTTTTTTTTTTTGGCACTCACTCATTGCACTTCTCACACTCACACATCCGGGCAAGTGAGGAAAATTGGGTAGATGAATTACGGCAACACTGTTGCCGAAATTCAAGTTTTTCTCTTTCCTCCCTTTTTCTCATTCTTTCTCCTACTTTTTCTTGAATTTCGGCAACATTGTTGTTGAAATTTAATCTCTCTCCTCATTTTCCTAAATAACTTGTAACAGTACCTATAACGCAAATATATTTTAAATTTAGCAATATTTAGCCAAAAAACTCCTATAAAGAAGTACTTGATTTCAAAAATATTCAAGTACCACTTTTTTTTTTTAATTTTAATTGCCCAAATTTCAGGTCAAGTGACTCATGAGGAATTCGTGTTACTTAGTTTATCACAAATTTTGCCAAAATGTGATATTTAACTATTTTCACCATGATTTATACCTTTAACCGTTGCACCAATTCCAATCTCTACATCTATCATGCATATCAAATCTTATGTCCATATCAAATCTTACGTCCGTTTGAATATTACTTATTTTTATAAAAAATTTAAAATCGAAAATTGAAAATAATTGAGGAAAAGTAATAAAAAAAATTACTGTTTACGCGCATTGTACTGTTTACATGTAAATGCACTGTTCAGATCTTCTGAACAGTGCAAGAGCGCTGATAAAAAAAAAAAAAAAAAAAAAAAAAGCAGGACTTGGGAAGCGCAAATTCCCAAACGCTCACCTTCTCTAGGATCAAATCTATCTTCTGAACAGTGCAAGAGCGCTGATAAAAAAAAAAAAAAAAAAAAAAAAAGCAGGACTTGGGAAGCGCAAATTCCCAAACGCTCACCTTCTCTAGGATCAAATCTTGTCTGATATCTGATTGTCAACATTATTTTTTGGGTTGGGAGAAGATATATTTTAGATTTTTAGTAGAAAAAGAGAGTGTTTGGTTTGTATTTTTAAATCGTTATTTTTAGTTTTTAAATAATATTTTATGTATTTTTAGATACTTTTTTACTCACATATATTTTTATAAATATTTTTAAATAATAATTTTTAATTTTTAAACACATATACTAAACGGGTTAAAATAATCAGTTCTGCTTTAATGGAACCGATTAGTCAAGTACTTTTTTTTTAAATAAAACTTTTACTTAAGAAATGCTGACCTGTTTTCCACACTATTACTGTGTTGTCTGAAAGGTGAGATTTGAGAATATTGTGATATCTGACTTTGGTGTTTCAATTTTCAAAAGAGAAATGTGAGATTTTAGAAGATTGTGATGTCTGAAACTCTGAATGAATGATGAGAGAGGAGATAAAACTTAATAAATGAGAGATTTGAAAGCTCATTCATGTGTGTACTTGTGAAGTGAATATATGGTTGTGAACTTTTTGGGATTTTGTTTTTTATTACATAGTCATGGTATTTTTTTTTTTTTACTAGAGTACTATTTTTAGTTTATGGTGCTTTGAAAGTTAGAATAGGAGTGTCTGAATTGATGGATAAATTGTGAGAATGGACATAAATGTCAGTTGTTTAAAACTTGAGCAATATTTAGAATTTGATTTTGTAAAAATTGAATGTCAAAAAATAGTATATTGCTAAATATTTTTAAAATAGTATTAATTTATTACAAATTTATCAAAACGTGACATTTGACTATTTTTATAGATGAAGTTGAGTTATGTTAGAAGTTTTATTGGAGTGTGTCGGAGGCTATGGATTATGCGGAGGAAATCACTAAGAAGGATTCTAAAGGTTTCGAAACTATAGTAGAGGTTTGGCAAGTGGGTTGTTTTTAGGGGTTGCGTAGAAAGTTTAGATTTCAAAAGTTTTGTGAGTCCTAACTATTTGTAAAATGTTCTATTATTTTGAATTTTATAGGATTGTTTGTGTGTGGCATTTACTTTAAAGATGTTTTTCATCAATTTTCCACTTCATTACCAAAATTTATGTTGAACTTGATTGCTTAAAACATCGATTTAATAGTTCCTAAAAAGGAAAAAAACCATCGATTTAATAAGGATGTATAGTCTACATGAGAAGCCATAGAATCTAGCCTAGTTATAATCACCTCTCCACCCTTCTTACAGCTTTTGAGTGTTCCATAGGAAGCCGTTGAGGCTTCTCATGTAGAAGTACAAACTACAAACTACGACCTCTTTAAACAGCCTTGTTGTTCCATCATCCCACCTAATAAACTCAAATGACTTTTTCGTATCACATTATCACTTTCGTTATCCTAGGCACGTTGCTTTGAAAAATGAGGGCCATTCAGACAAGGGTGGTGTGAAACACTAAAGCAATTCCTTTCTTTACATGAATACAAACGAAACATACTCGGCCCTTTAAGAAGGTCCCACAACCCACTACCAAAAAATGAGAGCCCCACTACAAAGGTGCTTCCATCATTTTCAACTATGCCCCCACCATCGATACAAAAAAGAAGAGCAGATTAGGTGAGCTTTTAACAATTCTTCACCTTCACTTGTAAATTGGCAAGGCTAGATACGGCTGAACAACAGATATAATTAATGCAATTGTTTAAGACTTTCAAATAAAAGTAGGTTCTCACTTAAAAAAAAATATTTGTGTAATATTTATTTATATATTTTAATTAAAAAAATATTTTAGTATTTTTACTAGTCAATAAAATGCATGAAAAAAGTTCTATTATATCTTAAAATGCAAAATATTAAATAGGGAAAAAACAAAAATAGCGAAATTTTAAGAGACAAATTCATTAACCCATTCTTAATATATGCTAAAATCAGGATTAATACTAAACAAATTTATTAATAATGCAACATAATTATCTTGAAATATACTAAAATAGAGATAATAAAAAATCTCCCACCTTTTTATCTTTCTGCTTTTCTATTTATATTGTTTCCTTTCTTTTCTTCGTTTTTATTCTTAATCTTTTTCTATATAAGTTATATTTTTTAATCTACTTGATTGATAGACAACAAGCTGAGTCTTAATTCTTGATTTTTTTATTATTTGTAATTCTTGTTCTTTTTCTATAAATTCAGTTATTCATTTTAAGTTATATTTTTTAATTTACTTAATTGATAGGACAAGGACAACATACTAAGGGTCCATTTAGATACAATTAAAAACTGAAAAACACTATAACAAAATAATTTTTAAATATGTGAATAGTATCGTGTGACCTATTTTTAATAAAAAAATTGCTGAAAAGTGATATTTGTAGGTCTGTAAATAGTAAAATTTGTAAATCTATAAACAATAAACAATAAACAGTAAAATAGTATTGTATGACTCATCTTGATTCTTGACCTTTTTTTATAAGTTCAGTCCTTCATTTTAAATTATATGGATTTTATTAATGTATTCTATTAGGGTATATATTAGTTTTCATTTTTGAAATTTTTTTTTTTAAAATTAAGAAAATAATGACAATTTTTATGATTTTCAAAATTTTTTTTTTAAAAATAAAAACTTTTAACCGAACCCTTTCTTAATCTACTTGATTGATAAGAGTATGCTCTTACACTTGCATAATCTGCTCCCACTCCACAGCACTAATGTCACTGCACAGTGACAGTGCACACTGCACAAAGCTTGATACTTTATAAAATGACAGGACTTAGCACTGCACAGGCACGTTATAGTTGTTGGGTATATAATATTTTATAATCTAAAAAAGCAGAAAACAATTTTAGGCCCCCACCAACACAGCTACAAACTTCCCAGTCCACCCACACGAGCCGCACCCAACGTATACCCACTCAAATTAATATTTTTTTAATGCTAATTTTTACTTTATCGATTATTATTAATTATTATATCAATTAATAATTTGATGTATATTATATTAACTTATTTATATTTTAGTAATATTAATTTTTTAAATTACGTAATAAAAAAAATAAAAAATAGATTTCTCAATCATTTATTTTAAGTATATTTCTTAATATACTTGATTGAAAGGACAAGGACAATACTCTGTTTGTTCTTACACTTGCACAATCTGCTCACACTCCACAGCACTAATCCACTGTACAGTAACAATGCACACTGCACAAAGCTTGATACTTGATAAAATAATGCGGATTAAGTGCAGTTCACCTTTCTTTTTCTACACTTTAGCATTCTTGCAACGAAGCAGAGTCATTCATCTTCGCATTCCATTGTCTTTGCTCTTTAGTGTTTACCAAGAACATGGCTGAAATTGGCTATGGCATCGCAGTGAAAGTCCTGGAGCTGCTCGGATCGGTTACTTTCCAAGAGATCAGCTCGGCATGGGGCGTCAAAAGTGATCTGACAAAGCTTGAGCGCACTGTCAAAGCCATCAAAGCCGTACTCTTGGATGCTGAGGAGAAGCAAGCAAGTGACCATGGGCTGAGTGTTTGGCTAGGGGAGCTCAAAGACGTTCTTAAAGATGCCGAGAATGTGCTGGATGAATTTCAGTACATGGTTCTGCAGAAGGAAGTCATGAAGAGAAACGGGAGCACTAGCAAAAAGGTGAGTAATTTCATTTCAAGTTCTAATCCACTTGTAGTCAGTTTTGAAATGGCACATAAAATCAAAGGTATTAGAAAGAAGGTAGATGAAATTGCAGCTGAGAAAGATAAGTTCAATCTTGCTCTAGGACTTGAAGATAGAAAGTTAAATATGCGGGAAAGGAGGGAGTTGTCCCACTCCTTTGTTCATCCTCGGAATGTCATTGGTAGGGATGATGCCAAAAAACAGATTCTAGATCTTTTGATGCAGCAAGATACTGGCAGAAATGTCAGTGTAATTCCTATAGTTGGGATTGGAGGTATGGGGAAGACCACACTTGCCAAGTTGGTGTATAACGATGAACAGGTAGGTAGCCATTTTCAACAATTGAGGATGTGGGTGTGTGTGTCTGAGGATTTTGATGTTACAAGGTTGATAAAAGAAATCCTTAAATCTGCAAAAGTTTCAGTTAATGAAAACTTGGGTATTGATCAATGGCAAAATAGCTTAAGAGAACTTTTAGAAGATAAGAGATTTCTACTTGTCTTGGATGATGTTTGGAATGATGATCGTAATAAATGGAAGGAATTGGAAGATTTGTTACTTGGTGGTTGCAATGGAAGTAAAATTATAGTGACAACACGAAACAGCTCGGTTGCTACTATTATGGGTACTGCTTCTCCATACAATCTTGAAGGTTTACCTGAAGAGAACTGTATGTCTTTGTTTGTGAAATTGGCATTTAAGGAAGGAGAAGAAAAACAATATCCAAACCTCTTAAATATTGGAAGAGAAATTGTCAAAAAATGTAAGGGGGTTCCATTGGCAGTGAAAACTTTAGCTGGCCCACTTTATTCAAAGGTTGATGAACATGAGTGAAAATCTATTAGAGATAATGAGATATGGAATTTAGAACAAAAAGAAGGTGACATCTTACCCGCATTGAAGCTCAGTTACAATCAAATGCCATTTCACTTGAAGCAATGTTTTGCATATTGTTATCTTTTTCCAAAGGATCATGACTTCAATAATCAGGAATTGATTCAATTTTGGATGGCACATGGAATTCTTCAATCCCCTGCCAGTGAAAGTCAAGAGTTGGAAGATGTTGGTGACTTGTATATCAAAGAGCTGTTGTCGAGATCGTTCTTTCAAGATGTTAACCAAGTATTTATCTTCTATTATACCTTTAAAATGCATGATCTGATCCATGATCTTGCACTCTCAATTGCCAAAGGTGAGTGTTCGGTAGTGACCAAGGAGGTCAACCTTGCTACAGAAATTTGTCATCTGTCACTTTTGGAGAATGGGCAAGAAGTTACAACACAGTTAGAGAAGTTGAGGAAAGTCCAGACTATTATTTTCAAAATAGAGCAACCTGCGTCCTTACTTGAAGCATGTATCGCAAGATTTAAGTACTTACGAGTGCTTTATCTGACCAATTCATCCTTTGAGGTGTTGCCATGTTCCATTGGAAGTTTGAAACATTTGAGATATCTTGACCTATCAGATAATCGCATAATCAAGCAACTTCCGGATTCCATTTGCAAGCTGCACAGTTTGAAAACTTTAGCGCTTGGTGGTTGCAGCAATCTTGAACGGTTGCCCAAAGGTATAAGGGACATAATCAGCCTCAGGTTTTTGGATGTTACAACAAAGCATACCTGCTTGTCAGAGAAGGCAGTAGGTTGCTTGGATTCTCTTCGATCTTTGTGGATAAGGCAATGTGAGAATCTAAAATGTGTGTTTGAAGGGATGGAGGAGGGGCGCCTCACCAATCTTCGAACATTGTTTGTTGTAAAATGTCCAAGTTTGACTACTTTGTCACTCAGTATCAAACACCTAACTGCCCTAGAGAACCTGCAAATTGAGTATTGTGAAGAGCTTAGTTTGACGGATAAAGAAGAGAATCAAGATCTCAAGTTAAGCCTCCGATTGTTGACGATTAAGAATTTACCTAAGTTGGAGGTTTTGCCCCAGTGGCTCCAAGCATCTGCCAACACTTTACAGCACCTAGAGATTGAAGATTGTTGTAATTTCACCGCTTTGCCTGAGTGGCTGCCACATCTGAAATCACTTCAGACACTTAGAATTATAAATTGCCCTGTGCTCTCATCTCTCCTGGAGGGGCTGCAAGATCTCACTGCACTAAGAGAAATTCAGATTCGGAATTGTGAAGGGCTTAGTTTGACTGATAAAGAAGAGAATCAAGCTATCAAGTTAAGCCTCCGATGGTTGATGATTGAGAATTTACCTAAGTTGGAGGGTTTGCCCCAGTGGCTCAAAGCATCTGCCAACACTTTACAGCTCCTAGAGATTGAAGATTGTTGTAATTTCACCGCTTTGCCTGAGTGGCTGCCACATCTGAAATCACTTCAGACACTTAGAATTACAAATTGCCCTGTGCTCTCATCTCTCCCGGAGGGGCTGCAAGATCTAACTGCCCTAGAGGAACTGATAATTGAGGATTGTGAAGAGCTTAGTTTGACTGATAAAGAAGAGAATCAAGCTATCAAGTTAAGCCTCCGTTTGTTGATGATTGAGAATTTACCTAAGTTGGAGGGTTTGCCCCAGTGGTTCAAAGCATCTGCCAACACTTTACAGGACCTACTGATTTCACATTGTTGGAATTTCACCGCTTTGCCTGAGTGGCTGCCACATTTGAAATCACTTCAGACACTTAGAATTATAAATTGCCCTGTGTTCTCATCTCTCCCGGAGGGGATGCAAGATCTCACTGCACTAAGAGAATTACTGATTTCAAGATGTCCTAAGTTGAGTAGAAAGTGCAGAGAAGAAGTTAGGCACAAGATTGCTCATGTACCAATCATTGTTTTCAATGAGGATAGCGGAAGTTCATCAGAGAGAGATGATGACATCAGCGAATATTTACAAGGAGAAGATGATGAGGTAAGGGCATATATGTCTTCTTGTTATTTTTGTACTATTATAGTCTCTATCTCTACTCTCTCTACTGATTTAAATTAATCCTAAAGCTGGTTATAATTCTTAATGAAGCAAACCCCCTTTTTCTTTTTCTTTTAATAAAAAAGTCAAAGCCCTCTTTGTCCAAATTAGATTTAAAGTAAATTGAAGCCAAAAATATCTTTTTGCATGAAATTGAATATCCAAAAGTAAAGTGGTCTTCTAAATCTTTATTTTTTGCCCACCCCTTTGGACCTTCCCCAGCAAAAGAAGAAAAAAAAATAAAAAAATAAAAAATAAAAACAAAGGGAAAAAGTAGAGAAGAAGAGATTTATCCTATTTATTTAATTGAGAAATTTTATCTTGTTTGTGTAACATTGTGTTTCTAAGTAAGGTATTGGCAACCAAAAACTTGAATGAACATAATAAGTTTTTATTTATTTATTTATCTTTTGTAAATACATTTTTCCTAGTAGTATCGTTCTTGTAAGTTGCTTATATACTATATATTGCAAATTTCATTTCAGGAGTTCAACACAAGTCACAATCAATAGAGTCTAAATGTTGCTCAATTCAAAGTCACATGTTCCTTCCATAATTCGTAAGCATTTCTTCATCGCAATTTGTATTACAACATATAAATAAATAGATATTTCTGTTATTTAATTTGCTTGTAAGTGATGTAAATGAATAAATATTTATGTTATTGTAATTTGTACTAAATGATGTCAATAAATAAACATATGTCATTTTAATTCAAAGTAAGAGATGTAAATAAATAAGAAGTGATGTGTATACTCCCTTGACTACATCCTTGTATATAAAGTTGAGAGATCCATGGATTTGTGTGTGCAAACATTTGTTCTTATATTCATATATTATGATTCTTCATCGTAAGCATGAAGCACCATGTGTAATAACATGCTTAATTAATCAGAACATATGATGTGTAATTGCCATTGAAGGGAGTGATATTTGTATTTGGAATTATAAAGTTTCATTTCCATATAAAACTCCTTCTAACTTAAACCAAAATTATAAATGATACATTAAGATTAATTTTAGAAAAAAATTGACACTAGTAATTAGGGGAAATTATTAGGTAGTCCAGGACTACAAGATCAGCTTACTGACCTTGTAGTCCCAACCAATAGAAAGAAGACACATCATGAAAAATGAATGACATCAACTTAGTTGCCACATCATTCTAACGCACCCACATATTTTAACATCGTTAGTCCTGTCCGTTAACTCATTTGCAAATTTCAAAATTTCATTTAGGAATTGGGCGGGTTGGTGAGAGATTTCAGAAGGTAAAGCTTTCAAAATTCATTATTTTGAAAAATCTTTTTTTTTTTTCTTTTTTCTCTCTCTCTCTCTCATGGTCCATCTCCATGTTCCTCATCATCACTATTTGCTACTGCTTTCTTCCGCCACAACGTTGGCAACACTTCTTCTCTATTTCTACTTCATCTGTTCCTGCCCAGGCCTACAGATATCTCATTGCTAGATGTTAACTCTTTTAGTTTTTTTACTTGGTAAATTCAAACTCTTTTAGTTTTTTTTTTCTTTTTTTTTTTCCTTCTTAGCTCAATATTATCTGGGTCAAGTTCCTGTTGCCTTACATTTCTTTTATATTAAATGGGTCAAGCCTTAATGGTGTTCCTTTAGTGGCACTTTGCTGGAATCTTAGGTTCTGTAATACATGAACATGGGTTTCAGATTAGATTTATAGTTTAACTTTATCGATTGTTAAATATGAGTAATAGTTTTGTTTTTGTTTCCTATTAAAAAAAAACAAAAAAAAAAAGTTTTAGTTTTTGTTGGATTTGATTTGATCAGATAACTTTTAAGAGTGGTTGGGATCAAAAGTGCTTGATTTAGGCAAAGCGTCAATGTCCCAATTTTTATTATTATTATTTTTTGGTGGCATAGAAAGTTGTTTGTTGAAATGCCTCATAGAGTTCTAGTTTGTCTGAACTTGTTATGGCTTTGTATCCATGTCTATGTGGTTCTGCTGTTTTTATTTTTGTGAAATCCGGTGTTGAAGCTGTCTCTAAGTGTAACAAATTTGCTATGCAACAACTGCATTATTTTGTATCTTTTCTTTTTCAGTTAGTCAGTCCATGACCTCAAAGTTTGATAGTGGAGTTAAAGTGTCATATAAGTATGCCATGGGCTTCAGCTACTAAACTTGTAATAACTTTTTGACAGTTTTGATTACTTTGTTTCATGTATGATAGAAACTTAGGTGGACTTATTCTAAATTCATGTGCAAGTTTTTGGTAATTTCATTGTTACTTTTGCCTACTATGGATGCACATCCATCTCTTAGGGGATTTTGTAAGTCATGTCCAAGCATAGTTCATTGTCACTCATGAGCTTATTTATGAACATCATAATTGACATTTTATAAAATTAGTAGTATTATGCTTATTTTGAGGTCTATATGCAAACAATTAAGGGAAAATTTTGATTACAAGTATGAGAGATACTGATTGGCTTTCATTGGTTGCTCAATGTTACTTTCTACTTTGGTGCTTATCTTAATCGCAATTAGAGGTTCACAATTCTAGAATCAATTACAAGAAGCACATGCACCATTAATGCATAATCATCTTGATGTAAGAGCACCACCAAAATAATTCTTGGGATTTATTTTTTAATTTTGTTCTTTTGGTTTCCTCTTTATTTTCCTGCATCACATATCTTGTTTAATTCCATTTGTGTTGATATGACATGATGTCGCACAATATTTTTAGCAACCATGCACAGTTATTTTTAATTGATGATTGTGAATTTATACTTGCAGATAGGATTAGCATTGAAGCCCAAATTAGAACAATTGAAGTTGCCCTACGAATGACTACGGGAGAAAAAGTAAAGTTGCATGAGTTGAGGAGATTTATTTTTTATAGAATATTTAGGTTTATTTATCAAATACAATGATGAGGTCAATTTGAATGTAAACAACTATAATAGAAAGGAAGTGCAAAAATGTTGGTGAACCTCTTTAACGTTACTTTTGCATGTTATGTTTCTATTTTAATCTACATTTTTGAATCAAGTTCTTCATAGTATGGAAAAATTATTTTGTACATCCGATGTATTACAAATTGTTGCATAAATTTTTAGGTTTCATGTGTAGAACTCATATGTGAAGTGTTTGATTGATCAAAAAATGAACAAAATTTGTAAAAAATAGATCTCAATAGTTTTATTTTTTGTAGTTTATCTATAGTAGGTTGTATTAGCAATGATGGGAGTCATGGGACCAAACTTGCACTCTAATGGCATTGGCATTGTTGAGTGGTTGTGATTGCAGTTTATATGGGTATTGATTAACTGGACTATTTAAAAATCTAAAACCAGCCCATATGAAATTGATAGCCATTGCTTGTGATAACTTTACTGGTTTTTGCTTAGTTAAGGAATTCATAAATCATGAATTTGCTTTGAGCAATATCAAATACATTCTATTTGAGATGAATAATTCATACATCCCGTAAACATCAACTTGACATAGAGATAGAGGACTAATTGATACAACATCAACTTAATAATATCCAAGAACAAATAATAAACCAATAACTCAATCTGAAAAATCTACCTATTGGCTAGATTCTAATTCTAATAGACTACTAACAACTCCCTTGGATAAAGGAACACTCATGCTTATCCACGTTGCTTGAAATTTGCTTCTTATGTTACTGCTGCAAGATATTCCTACTATTTAGCTAGCCTAGAGTCCCCTTGTTGATGATGGGAGTCATGGGACCAAACTTGCACTCCAATGGCATTGGCATTGTTGAGTGGTTGTGATTGCAGTTTATATGGGTATTGATTAACTGGACTATTTAAAAATCTAAAACCAGCCCATATGAAATTGATAGCCATTGCTTGTGATAACTTTACTGGTTTTTGCTTGGTTAAGGAATTCATAAATCATGAATTTGCTTTAAGCAATCTAACATAATATCAAATACATTCTATTTGAGATGAATAATTCATACATCCCGTAAACATCAACTTGACATAGAGATAGAGGACTAATTGATACAACATCAACTTAATAATATCCAAGAACAAATAATAAACTAATAACTCAATCTGAAAAATCTACCTATTGGGTAGATTCTAATTCTAATAGACTACTAACAACTCCCTTGGATAAAGGAACACTCATGCTTATCCACGTTGCTTGAAATTTGCTTCTTATGTTACTGCTGCAAGATATTCATACTATTTAGCTAGCCTAGAGTCCCCTTGTTGAATGGTGATGCTTGTTTGAATAATAACCGAAGCCAGCCACTTTGTCCAACAACTTCGCTTAAATTGGTCAGGAATGGATTGCCATTACTAGAGTAAAGTAGATTGAGAGGTATAGTGTAGTAGCTTTATGTCTGCAGACTCTATATACATGTTGAAGCAACCAACATCAAGTTTAACGAGGCCGCTATCAAAATCACATAAAAAAGAGAAGTTGCACTTCACAATGTTATATAACCAGGGTGGCATTATGGCATCTTGCAAGTTAATCCATTGTGTTCCTCATAGCATTAGAGAGTATAAATAAAGTCTCTAAGAAGTTCTATAGCATAAAACGCAATCATAATCAAAATGACAAAAGAAAAGTGAAATATTGTAATTTTTTTACATGATATAGGACAGAAATTTTCATAACTTATTTCAATTTGAGAAATAAACTATTCAATACACCAGATTTAACACCTAAAAAAAAAAGAAAAAAGCAAAACCACACAAACACGGATACAAAGCCATAACAAGTTCAAACAAACCAAAACTCTATGCGGCATTTCAACAAACACTTTCTATGACTCCAAAAAATAATAATAATAAAAATTGGGACATTCACGCTTTGCCTAAATCAAGCACTTTTGATCCCAATCACCCTCAAAAGTTATCTGATAAAATCAAACCCAACAAAAACTAAAACTTTTTTTTTAATAGGAAATAAAAACAAAACTATTACTCATATTTAACAATCGATAAAGTTAAACTATAAATCAAACCTGAAACCCATGTCCATGTATTACAGAACCTAAGATTCCAACAAAGTGCCACTAAAGGAACACCATTAAGGCTTGACCCATTTAATATAAAAAGAAAAGTACGGCCATAGGAACTTGACCCAGATAATATTGAGCTAAAGAAGGAACAAAAAAAAAAAAAAAAAACTTAAAGAGTTCGAATTTACCAAGTAAAAAAAATTAAAAGAGTTATCTAGCCATGAGATATCTGTAGGCCTGGGCAGGAACATATGAAGTAGAAATAGAGAAGAAGTGTTGCCAACGTTGTGGTGGAAGGAAATAGTAGCTAATAGTGATGATGATGAACATGGAGATGGACCATTAGAGAGAGAAAAAAGAAGAAGAGAATTTCAAAATAATGAATTTTGAAAGCTTTTACCTTCTGAAATCTCTCACCGACCCGCCCAATTCCCAAATGAAAATTTGAAATTTGCAAAAGAGTTAACGGACAGGATTAACGTTGTTAAAATCTGTGGGTGTGTTAGAATGATGTGGCAGCTAAGCTAATGTCATTCATTTTTCATGATGAGTCTTCCCTCTATTGGCTGGGACTACAAGGTCAGCATGCTGACTTTATAGTCCCAGACTACCTAATAATTTCCCAGTAATTAGAGGGGAAAAGATAGGAAAAGGCCAAGGTGGAAGATTATAGGTTGTAGCTTCTTAGGTTTCGGAACAATGAGTGTCGTTTTTCAAATCCTTCTTATGCTAAAGGAGTCAAAACACTTGGATTTTTTTACCAAAGAATTGCTTTAATCTCCACTACTATAATGTTTAGAATTGAATTTATGCTGTGGGAATTCCCTCTGATATTATCCATATTGGCATAGATAGATCCATCCATTAAAGCAATGGTAATAAAGCAAGGGTAGATGCTTCACAAGTTGACAAGTTTGTGCTGTTTTTCCTTAGAATCATATCGAATCCCTTCCAATCTGCTATTGTTCAAGTGCTTCCAATGTAGGGAGCCCCTTGAGTATTTAAAACTACCAGCAAGTGCAATTCGCTTCTCACCTACCACTGAATCTCTTATGGGCCCCTTCATGTGCATTTAAGAGTTTGGTAAGCTTTATTAGATAGAATAATCAGAACAATGTGACAAAAGTAATTTCATGTTGAATTGAACAACTCTCCCCAACCCCCAAAAAATCCACATATACACAAAAATAAAATAAAATAGACTGATAAAATTCGAAGACACCAAGAAAATATTTTAGAAGCTGCGGCTTAGGCAACCTGTGTTGGTTGGAGGTCAACAAGAGGGTTTAAATCTCATCCCTAACTGACATAGCTTGAAGCATATAACTTTTAGGCCTTACCCAACATAACTGAAGCTGAATCTAGTTGGTTTGTTGCAACCAAATCAGCTCAGGTTGAGTGCTCTATGGCCTCTCTGAATAGTGATTGGTGACTCACTTGTTTTTCTCTGTTTACAACAATGATCTTTCTAGCAAGATAAGCACATCTAATACTAAAAAGACTTGAAGGTAGCTGTGTGTGCACATTCACACATCTAGTGTAAAAAATCTCGAGAAACTAAAGAGAAATTATTTGCAAGAGGATGATACCTGCAAGAGCCAGCTTCAGCCCTGTCTCTATGTCAAGGATACTTGGAACCAATACACCCGGAGTGTCTAGGACATGTATGATAGGCTGATGCGCAATCTGTAGCTTCAAAATTCAATGTCAACATTTAAACATTCAAAAATGTTGAAACAGAAGTATTTAGCCAGGCAAAAGTAATATAGAAGAAAATTAAGATTAAAAAAGAAACTAGCCAAATGCTTGATGATTAGCCTGACACCCAATACATATATTTGAATAAAGCTTCTGCAACTGACTTAGTTATTACAAGCTTTCAATTATCAAACCAGAGACCTAACCCTGATAGTTTATTCCCCTTATTCCTATAAACCTACAGATACTTACTAGCTTAAAAAAAATCAAAAGAAAAAAAATAGATATGTAAATTAGTAAGAAAGCCAGCAAAATAGGGGGAACATCAATCAATTAAGCCAAAAATATAATATAAGTCATTGTAATCCCCTTCACTTTATCTGTGGTCAAATACTATAGCAGAAGTCAGAAATAAGTCCATAACTTTCGTGTAATCAGTCTGCGGCTCATAAAAGCAAGAACATGAACTAAATGTTAAGTGATAATGGTCAATAAAACAATTCACAACCAAACCTACGAGATCTTCCTACCAACAATATTAATATCAGGGTCCAATCTCATTCTCAGATATAGTCTTAATTATTGAATGCTAATAACTATGAAAGACACATGAAGCTAAAATTTCAGTCTCTTATTACTTTATAAGGTATATAAACTGAACCCGTTATTGTTCAATAATTTAATAACCTTCACCACAGTTCCATTTCAAGACAATGACATCCAACCATGATCCAGCTGAAACATAGTAACAGCTTACCAGGAAAGCAAATGACACAATTTGATGGATCAAATTAATTAAAGATGACTTGCCAACATTAGGAACACCAACCACCAAAACAAGTAGAGTAGGTTCCCTTGAAATCACTTCCTTCAGCTTGAACTCCAGTAGCTTTTGGTACATGAACCATGATAAGACACCATCATCACCACCCATACTTCAATAAAGCAGCGAGAGTACGAGCTCCTCACTGTCACTATCTAAGAAGCATGGACAAGGGCACTGACTGACACAAACATGCACAAGACGGGACTATCATCCACTATCTAATAAGCATGAACAAGGGCACCCCACAAAAGTTGGAGCTTTGTGCACTAGGTAAAACCTTTATAAATTGTTGTCATTCACTCTTTCCGCAATTCTTCATTTTTTTTTTTCAGTATTAACAAAAGAACATTACTGTCAAAAATAACAAAAAAAGCTTCACATCCTTCTTAAAAGCCATCTACTGAAGCTAGAAACCAGATTATTTTGTCTGAACTTACTGATCATCTGTTTCAAATTAAGCCTGCCATATCTAAAGTCATAGTTCATTGACTCTGTCAGTCTGTCTAGCATTTGCCCACATTTCAAGTTTACATTCTCCTTTCTTGTCCTTGGTCATAAAAAACCCCTTCATACAGTAAGCACAACAGAATAATTTCATTATGTCCTACTTGAATGTCAGTAAAATATGTTATCAAAACATAGGCTCACTGTAACACATTCATGACCAGAAAATATGTTATCAAAATTAAATCTTCATTCACGACAAGAAAACTAAATTTCCCAGAAAAAATTTCTGATCTAATAATTTGCCATCCATTCGTAAGAACAAAAATAGTTTCTAACACATGTAATATCTCAACGACAAAACTTATCATGAAGTTTATTTGGTTCTATGTTGTCCCTAGAACAAATTTTCTTATGCCCATAGTTAAGTTTGTCTCCTTTCAGACTTGTCATTTGACAAAGAGTTTTAAAATACTTTGGGTCATCCTGAATAAAATGATTAAATGAGAACTATCCTACATTACTCAATGTAAAGCATATCAGAGTCATTTGGCAGTTTCCTCCTTTTTGGCTGAAAATCTTTAAGATTGTACTCATGTTTTTCCTTAGAATCGTATCGAATCCCTTCCAGTCTTCTATTGTTCAAGTGCTTCCAATGAAGGGGAGTCCCTTGAGTATTTAAAACTGCTGGCAAGTACTATGCATTTAAGAATTTGGTAAGCTTTATCAGATAGAATAAGCAATACAATTTGATAAAAGTAATTTCATGTTGACTTGAACAATTCCCCCCAAGCCCCAGAAAAACCACATACACAAAAAATTAAAAGAAAAAAGACTGATAAAATTCCAAGACACCAAGTATAATATTTTAGAAGCTGCAGCTTGGGCAACCTGTATTGGTTGGAGGTCAACAGAGGGTTTAAGTCTCATCCCTAGTCGACACATCTTGAGGCATAAAACATTTCACACTTAGTCCTTAAAGAATTTGACAAAAACTCACCAACACAAAGCATGTTTTAGCTTTGTAGTACAATTTCAGTAAATTCACGACATCAACACAATGCAGGAGGGGGAAAAAAAAGTAAGAAAAGACCAGCATATACAACACACTCCCACCCCCACAACCCTACACCCCCCAAATAAAAATGAAAAAAGAAACCTTAGAAGTTACAATGCAGGACACAACATTTGCATCATAGACATTATCAAAGATGAAAGGACCAAGTTTGCCTTCGTTAAATAAAGTCAGAAACACTTTTGATACCATCAAATGAGCTCCTTAGGTCTTATGAGGTATCTTAAATGCCTCTGTAGTGCTTCAAACTACTTTTCTATAGACCCTCCAAGTCACTCTCAGCTCTGTATTACAAATGAATTCTGACAGAGTTAAATACAAAGCACATTGAACTTCTGTGACAAGATCTTGAAAGAGAAAAAGTAAAGAATTAAAAATTCAGAAATGACATAAAATAAAATTCAAAGGTCACATGGAGATCCGTCTAAGCTACAACAATAAGAACTACAAATGACATTTAATGTGCAAAAGAGCTAGACTTTATATATCTTATCATAACCTTTTAAAAGCATTTCAGAAAAGCTTTAGGTGTACAAGCATAAGCCAATTAGCAATCAAAATGAAATTTTATTCTTGATAATTATTTAAGAGTTTAAATTGAAAGATAAACCATATTTTTTATACTTCATATTCATGCATTGAATCATCATTGATCAATCCTCATTCCAATTTTTTTTTAATCACCATTACCAAAAGATTGGGCACCTACCTTCTGCAAAAAATATAGAAAAAGGGGGTCATTTTGATGGATCCTATAGGATAAAAATACTCTCATAAGAGCTTACTCACAAAGATTTGTCAGTTCTCCTATCTTTTATCACTACTCCCATTTATTCTTTTTCAAAACATTTCATTGAAATCAAAATATCCACATCAAGCAACACAATCTTACTCAATGATTCTACCAAATGTGTGAATTTACACTTCCTCCATATATGTATTGTTTATAGGGTTACCTGTGAGTTTTCCCCATTTAATTCTTCTAAAACAATTACTATCTTTTTGCTTACCTTGGCATCATCTCAACCACCCTGAACATTCTTTTCTTGTTTGCTCATCTCTCTAACATAAATTATTTTCATTCACTAGTATTAACAAAAGAACATTACTGTTACAGAAAAACAAAAAAGTTTCTTATCCTTCTTAAAAACCATCAACTGAAGCTAAAAACCAGATTATTTTCTCCGAACTAACTGATAATCGGTTTCCAATTAAGCATGTTATATCTAAAGTCATAGTTCATTGACCAGTCTAGCGTTTGCAAACATTTCTGCATGTTATATCTAAAGTCATAGTTCATTGACCAGTCTAGCGTTTGCAAACATTTCTAAATTTACATGCTCTTTTTTTTTTTTTTTTTTTTAGTACGAATTGTACTGCTGTAGCTGATTTTTTAGTTTCTATTTCTTTTAGCTCTTGATCTTCTTGTATTTGTTTCATTGTTCATCATGTTCACCATCGTGAACATGATGCTCACTTTTTCAATAAAAGTCTTATTACCTATCAAAAAAAAAAATAAGAACTACAAATGACATTTAACGTGCAAAAGAGCTAGACTTTATATATTTTAACATAACCATTTAAAAGCATTTCATAAAAGCTTTAGGTGTACAAGCATAAGCCTATTAGCAATCAAAACGAAATTTTATTCTTGATAAGTATTTAAGAGTTTAAATTGAAAGATTAATTGGATTTTTCAAACTTCATATTTCATGCATTGAGTCATCATTGATCAATCCTCATTCCAATTTGTTTTTTAATTGCCATTACCAAAAGATTGGGCACCTACCTTCTGCAAAAATTATAGAAAAAAGTGGTCATTTAGGTGGATTCTATAGGATAAAAATACTCTCATAAGATCTTACTCACAAACATCTGTCAGTTCTCCTATCTTTTATCACCACTCCCATTTATTCTTTTTCAAACCTTCTCATTGAAATCAAAATATCCACATCAAGCAACACAATCTTACTCAATGATACTACCAAATTTGTGAATTTACACTTCATATGTGTATTGTTTATAGAGTTACCTATGAGTTTTCCCCATTTACTTCTTCTAATCAATTACCATCTTTTTGCGTACCTTGACATCATCTCAACCACCCTGAACAAGCTTTTCTTGTTTGCTCATTTCTCTCTTCCATAAATTATTTTCATTTACTAGTATTAACTATTAACAAAAGAACAATACTGTCACAGAAAACAAAAAAGTTTCTTATCCTTCTTAAAAGCCATCAACTGAAGCTAAAAACCAGATTATTTTCTCCGAACTAACTGATAATTGGTTTCCAATTTAGCATGTTATATCTAAAGTCATAGTTCATTGACCTGTCTAGCATTTGCAAACATTTCTAGATTTACATGCTCCTTTTTTTTTGCCTGGCCATAAAAAACCTCTTCATACACAAAGCACAATAGAATAACTTTATGATGTCCTACATGAATGTCCATAACCAGTAAGTAAAATATGTTATTGAAACTCAGGCTCACTGCAAATCATTTATGACCAGAAAATATGATATAAAAACTTAATCTTCATTCATGGCAAGAAAACTCTTTTCTTTTTTACTAACTATCCTAAAAAAGTTTTCTGATCTGATCATTTGCCATCCATTTGGAAGAATGAAAATGGTGTAATACCCATATAATTATTCTATGACCAAACTTATCATAAAGTTCATTCAGTTCTATGTTGTTTCTAGATCAATATTTCTTATGCCCATAGTTTGTCTCATTTCAGATTTGTGATGTGACAAAAAATTTTAAGATACTTTGGGTCATCCCACACAAAATGATTAAATGAGAACGATCCTATATTACCTCAATGCAAAGCATATCAGAATCATTTGGCAGCTTCCTCCTCTTTGGCCGAAGATCTTTAAGATTATGCTCATGTTTTTCCTTAGAATCATATTGAATCCCTTCCAAGTCTCCTGTTGTTCAAGTGCTTCCAATGAAGGGGAGTCCCTCGAGTATTTAAACCTGCCAACAAGTATTGTGCAATTCACTCCTCACCTATCACTGAATCTTTTACAGACCCTTCATGTGCATTTAAGAATTTGGTATGCTTTATCAGATAGAATAAGAAGTACAATGTGACAAAAGTAATTTCATGTTGGCATGAACAACCCCACCCCACCCCACCATAGTATATTCCCCTATTCATATAAACCCACAGACACTTGCCAGCCTAAAAAGAAAATCGAAAGTATATAAAAAAAAAAGGATAAATAAATTAGTAAGACTGTGAGCAAAATAGGGGTTGAATGAATCAATATTAATAAAGCNAAAAAAGCCACATAAACACAAAAATAAAAGAAAAAAGACTTATAAATTCCAAGACACCAAGTATAATATTTTAGAAGCTGCAGCGTGGGCAACCTGCATTGCTTGGAGGTCAACAAGAGGGTTTAAGTCTCATCCCTAACCGACACATCTTGAGGCATAAAACTCTTAGGCCTTACCCAACATAACTGAAGCTGGATCCAGTTGGGTTTGTTGCAACCAATTCAGCTCAGGTTTAGTGGCCAATGGCTTTTCTTAATAGTGAATGGAGAGTCACTCATTTTTGTCTGTTTACAACAGTGATCTTTCAAGCAAGATTAGCACATCTAAAACTAAAAAAGCATGCAGGTAGCTGTGCATATATGTGTGTGCACATTCACGTGTGTACTGTAAGAAATCTCATAAGAAACTAAAGAGAAATTATATGTAAGAGGATGATACCTACAAGAGCCAGCTTCAGTTCTGTCTCTATGTCCGGGATACTTGGAACCAATACACCTGGAATGTCTAGGACATTTATGCTAGGCTGATGTGCAATCTGCAGATTCACAATTCAACGTCAGCATTTAAACATACATTGATGTTGAAACAAAAGTTTTCAGCAGCAGATCAACATCAGAAGGAGAAAGGAAACAGTAGATAGAACAAACAAATTAAGATTTTAAAAAGAAAAGGAAAGAGGCAAATGCTTGATGATTTGGACCGACATTCAAAACATGTCTTTGAGTTATTTCTTAGAAACTTTTGACATTTAAACCAGATACATAAGCCTGATAGTATATTCCCCTATTCATATAAACCCACAGACACTTGCCATCCTAAAAAGAAAAAAAAAAAGAAAAAAAAAAAAAAGGATAAATAAATTAGAAAGACAGTGAGCAAAATAGGGGTTGAATGAATCAGGGATTTTTAAAAAAATAACTACAAAACTCAAACAATATTATTAGTTAGCCAATGTTTCAAACATATTGCATTTCTAACAATTCGACTTTAAAGGAGTCGATTTTACTGTTCATATTGCTTATTTTTTGTGATTTTTTTACACAGAAACCGACTTCGTTGGAGTCGTATTCTATACAAAGAAATCGACTTCAGTAAAGTTGATTTCTTTGTATAGAAAACGACTTCAATGAAGTCGATTTCTTTGATATGCCCAGCCCAAAAACTTACACGATTTTTTCGTGTTCTTCCTTTCCTCCCCGCGCCTGGGTTTCCACTTCCAAGCACAGGAAAATCGACTCCAGTTCACTCGAATTGTTAAAAATGAAATTAGTTTAAAAGTTTGCCTAACTAATGATATTGTTTGGGATTGATGGTTATTTTCTTAAAAAGCCCAAATATTAACAAAGCGAGAAATATAACACAACTCATTGTAACCCCTTCACTTTATCTGTGGTAAAATAATATATCACAAGTCAGAAATAATTTCCTTGCCATCAGTTTGCTTCTCACAAAAGCAACAACATCAAATATACGTTAAGTGATAATGGCCAATCAAACAATTCACAACCAAAACTACAATATCGGGGTCCAATCTCAAATACCAAGTCTTAATAATTGAATGCTAACAAGTATGAAAAATAACATGAAGCTAGAAATTCAGTTTCTTTTTACTTTTCAAGGTATATAAACCGCAAGATGCAGAATCTCCTGACCTTGTACCCAGCAATTAATATCTTGAGTAACACTGGGTAATGGGCCGTCTGTAGCTCGCTTCATCTTCTCCTGCACTATGAGAGATAACTACAGCTGTCATTGTTCAATAATTTAATAACCTTCACTACAGTTCCATTTAAAGACAACGACATTCAAACATAATCAAGCAAAAACATAGTAACAGCGAGATGATGCAATTTGATGGATTGAATTAATTAAAGCCGACTTGCCAACGTTAGGAACGCCAACCACCAAAACAAGTAAAGCAGGCTCCCACAAAATCAATTCCTTTAACTTGAACTCCACAAAATCAAGAAGCTTTTGGTACATAAACTGGGTACGAGCTCCTCAGTATCACTAACTATTTATGAAGCATGGATAAAGACACTAATTGACACTGACACTAACATTGAAACAGACAAGACAGGACACGAAAACACCATAATTCTTAAAAAATTAGGACACGCATGACACAACAAATAATTAATTAAATGAATATTTTTAGAATTTAAAAATAAAAATGCTAAAATTTAATTTAGTCGCTTCACTTTTAGTTCTATTGTCTAATTAGTCGTTACTGGCATTCAATTTTTGTCAATTGAGTACCTTATTTTTGTCAAAATGACTCGTTTTACAAAGGGAGCGACTAAATTGAATTTTAAACATATTTTTCCTCTCAACAAAAAAAAACAAAAGGGACATGCGTGCAGAGTGAGTGAGTGTCCGACATGGACACTTGTCGGATACATTTGGAAGGCGTCGGTGCTTCTTAGCTAGACAGAATAGTATTGACTAACTTACCTTGTGAACAGAACAGAGGTGTTCCTCTCCCAATCGCCTCTTTTATCACACCATTACAGTTCAGGGCTTGGCCGCTTTGGGGGAATATTGATCACATTTGTTCATTACAGCTCACAATTTGGTCTCCGCAAATTGATAGTCGGACTCGGAAGGGTTTAAAGCTAGCATAATTTTAAAGACTGGGTAAGGAAGTGAAAATAGGGGCTGTCCTGTCCAGGGATTTAATTGGGTCGGGTTGGAATTAAAAAAAAATAATTAAATAAAACAAATACTAAATTGTAAATTATATCCCTCAAATTTTGATTTTATTTTTTAAACTTCAAAATTTTAATATGATACCCAAGTGTTATGCATCATTACGATTTGCAATTTTGTAATTTAATTGTCAAATGGGTAGCCCAACCACACCCTCTAAAATTTGGAGGACTATACACATCCCTTAAAAATAAATAAATAAACTCTTCAAATGTGACTCAACCCAATTTAACATCCCAAGTAACCTGATGGATTAAAATACCAACAAAGCTGGGCCACATTTTTGCACCCCAAAAGACAGCCCACATTTTCCTCAAAAACAAAACGAAGCCCTATGTGAAGGCCTACAAAACCAGCTCACAACAAAAAAACCTTTTTTAAAACCCCCACCACACAAACTCACTCTCACGCTCACGCTCACCGTCTCATATTTACAAGACCAAATAGACCGAAAAGACCGGTCTGGACCGAAATAGATCGAAATGTTTCAGAGCGTACAACAATCCAAATATCACCGTGCACTTCAATACAGAGACCATGGATAGTATTGTTAACAATACAAAAGGCCAGATGTCTGGAATTTTACTTCAAAATCTGTGCTTGAGGCAAAGGGGTTATTTTATGGTATAGGAGGTCATTCACCGAATAGCCAGTTGTTGGATGGCCAAGTTGAGCTCGACAGATCTGGGTACGTGTTAGTTGAAGAGGGTACTGCAAAAACTTCAGTTGAAGGTTTATTTGCTGCTGGAGATGTACAGGTAATCCTCTCCAGAGTTAGCTTTTTTATTTCTTCAGTTTTCAATTGGTCCTGGACCTATCAAGATTTATTGCGTCGACCCAGATACCTTACCCAAGACTCTGGTCCAAATGTTGCAACAGTTCAACTAGTGGTCATCTTGTATTGGTTATATATGTAATGACAAAGCTTGTGTCTATTAATTATTGCTTGTTGGATTTATGAAGAATTGGGATACATTCAAGGAAATTCTGATAACTAGTTGGGGAAAATCTTGTATGAATGGAAGTGATGCATGTTACAATCTTTGTCATCTAATCAGTTTCTTGGCACGTCCCATTTAAAGAGGAAAGTGATAGCGCAGGGAAGCTGTGAATCTTCACAATGGCAAGAAAAACCTCTCTATTAATATTTCTAAACAACAGAAATAATTGAATTTTATAGCTAAGCTGTAAGCACATCTGCTTATCAAGTTCAATCACATTGATATTTGGCCGTATAAGCCCAATCTCATCTTGTGATTTGATATTACCATATGTTTGTGAATCATTGTCATAGTGGACAATCTTGTAATTCGAATTCTTGTTATCTTAATAGGACCATGAATGGAGGCAAGCTATAACTGCTGCTGGATCTGGATGCGTTGCTGCTTTATCAGTTGAGAGATATCTTGTGAGCAAAGATCTCCTTATTGAGTTTCACCAGGTATTTGATGAAGTTCAAATTTATCTGTTCTACTTGTCTATAGACTCTAGAGATAAGAGTACTTTAACATGTGCGCATGACCTTGGTAGACTTATAAAAAATAAAAATAAAAAGCTCTAGTAGAGAAGGGAATTTTGATTGCTAAAATACACAGACAAAGTTGAACATAGGATGTGCAATTAATTAATTATTTTGTGTTAAGAGAATTTGGTGCACATAGTTTTTGTTAGCTTAATCCTTATACTAGCATTTGTTGGGACAAATATTGGTTAACCTAGTGGTCAAGTCAATGAATTATCTTTCTTAAAGCTGGTCAATTGGTTAACATAACCATAGGCATATTTTAGTTAATGGTTGTATAGTAAACACACCAAGTTATCGCTGCAAAGGGGGGTGGTGTGGGGCTGGTATTGGTTCAGGTCAACATGAAATTACTATTGCCACATTGTATTGCTTGTTCTATCAAATAAAGCTTACCAATTTCTTATATTCACATGAAGGGTCTGTGAAAGATTCAGTGGTAGGTGAGGAGCGTATTGCACAATACTTGCTAGCAGTTTTAAATACTCGGGGGACCCCCCTTCATTGGAAGCACTTGAACAATAGGAGACTGGAAAGGTTTCGATATGATTCTAAGGAAAAACATGAGTATAACCTTAAAGATCTTCGGCCAAAAAGGAGGAAGCCACCAAATGACTCTAATATGCTTTACGTTGAGGTAATATAGGATGGTTCTCATTTACTCAATTTATGTAGGATGGCCAAAGTATTTTAAAACTTTTTGTCGTTGGGACAACATAGATCCGAATGAACTTCATGGTAAGTCGTTATAGGATTATTACATGGGTATTGATATCATCTTCTTTCTCCTGAATGGATGGCAAATGATCAGCATAAGAAACTTTTTTTTGGGATGGTTAGTTTTCTTGTCATGAATGAATTAAGTTTTGAAAACATATTTTCTGGACATGAATGATTTACAGAGAGCTTTTAGTTTTGATAACATGTTTTACTTGCTGGTTATGGACGTTTGTGTAGAACATCATGAAGTTATTCCATTGTGCTTAGTGTATGAAGGGGTTTTTCATGACCAGGCAAGATAATGTAAATCTAGAAATGTTGGTAAATGCTAGACAGAGTAAATGAACTATCATTTTAAATATGGCACGGTTAATTTGAAACACATGATCAGCAATTCAGAGAATGATCTCTATTTATTTATTTAGCTTCAGTTGATGGCTTCTTAAGAAGGATGACACGCTTTTTTATTTTCGGTGACTACAATGTTCTTTTGTTAATACTTGAAAAAAAATCAAGAATTGTTGAAAGAGTGAATGACAATAATTTATGGTAAAGATAAATGAGCAAACAACAAAAGTTTGTTCTGGGGTGGTTGAGATGACGTCAAGGTAAGCAAAAGGGTGGTACATTGGTATTTGATTTAGAAGTAAATAAGAGAAAACTTACAAGGAACCCTATAGACAATACATAAATTGAGGAAGAGTAAATTCACATGTTTTGCAACATCATTGAGAAAGATTGTGTTGCTCAAGGTTGATATTTTAATTTTAACTAGTAAGTTACCTTTGCGATGCATGGATAATGTTATAATGTTTTATGTAAGATGATTTTAGAGAATGTTGTACATGTATTATAGCAAAATTGTTATAAAACTTTATTAGTAATGAGTTCATCATAAAAAGCAATAATTATAAATTGCATACATATATCCATTATAATTATTGAATGGAAATAATGAGAAATAAAAAAACACTCCTATTTCAACGTCAATGTTTAATCAAATCCTATTAAAGCTCAAAATTAAAACTAAAAATTCTAGTGAGTGCAGTTAGTGCCAAATTTGCCAAGTTTAGATTTGAAAACACTTTGTTATTTTTTGTAAGTATCCCAAACTAATATCAACACATTTTTTTTTTTTTTTTTGATAAGTAATAAAGGTATATATTGAAGAACACTACCTTATGCAGAAAAACATAAGGCAGAGAAAAAAATACAAAGGGAAAAGAAAGAGAAAAAAGAAAAAGCAAGGAAAAGAAACTAAAAACACAGAAGAGAGCTAAGAAATATAGGGAGAGAATCACTAGAGGTGAGTCCCTAAGCCCTAGACCAGTCAAACAGAGAGCCACTGAAAGAAGCCAAAAGCTGGTCATCAAAACTTTCCATGTCCTCAAATGTCCTCCTATTTCGCTCCCTCCAAAGACACCACATCAAGCATAAAGGAGCTAAATTCCAAATGCTAGACAAATGCTTTCCAGGCCAATTCCACCAACCAAATAAAGTATCCGCAACCGATCTTGGCAAGACCCAAGAAAACCCGAAAGATCTAAACGCCAAACTTCACAACCGATAAGCCTTACCACAATGTAGTAACAAATGATCCACCGTCTCCCCATTCCTATGACACATGATACACCAGTCAACAAAATCCATCCCTCTACCCCTTAAATAATCACCTGTAAGGATCCTATCCCATACAGCAATCCACACAAAGAAGGAAACACGCCGCGGAGTCTTAACCTTCCAAACACCTTTCCAAGGAAAAATATCTCAACTTACTGTAAAACGATCGAACATCAAAGTCCCCATTCTTTGTCAACTTCCATCGCATACAATCTCCGTTCTCAGTGGGAGGTAGATTTGAGCCCAATGTACGGAGAAAATCATCCACACTACCCATTTCCCAATCATTTGGTCTCCGAGAAAAATGAACATCCCAGCTTCTCCGTTCCTCTATCCCCAACCGTTCAAGAGAAGAGGCCATTGATGCCTCTCTATTGGATACAATCCCATACACGCTCGGAAAAGTCAACTTAAGTGGAGAATCCCCACACCATTGATCTGTCCAAAGCTTCACTCTATCTCCCACCCCCACTTCAAAGCGAATATTCTTGCTAAAATCCTCCCATCCCATGCAGACACTTCTCCTCAAGCCACTCCCATGTACCCCTCTGCCTAACTTGGAAGTCCATCTCTCCCATTCTTCCCCAAACTTGAGAGCTACAACCCTTCTCCAAAGCCTTGTCTCCTCAATCCCAAACCGCGACAACCACTTCCCTAGTAAGGCTTTATTGAAAGTAGTTAATTTTCTTACTCCTAACCCACCGTTTTCTAGAGGTGCACACACCTTGTCCCATCCCACCAAATGGGTCTTGGAGTCCCCCCACAAGAAATCCCTTTGCAGCCTCTCAATTTTATTGGCCACATGCATAGGAATGGTAAAAAGGGATAAATAATAAGTGGGGAGACTAGATAACGTGCTTTTAAGCAACGTTAGTCTTCCACCTTTTGACAAATACAACTTCTTCCAACCGGCCAACTTACGCTCAATTTTCTCCAAGATAGGATTCCAAACAGTAGGAGACTTAATATTAACACATGACCATTTGCAATATGCAGTCATTTGAAAGTCACAAACCACAATGGTTAAAAAGTAATTCCAACATATAAATTTGGATGATCCTTTAAAGCTTTCAAATCTTGAATCCTTCGTCATACATAGAAAACTTCATTAATTTTGCATGCCTTAAAATTATAAATTATTATTAATTAAAAAAGAAAAGATCCTTCTAGTTGGAAAACATTAAAAATAACATCCCAAAGGAAACAACAGTGAAAAATAAAACTGGCCTTAAAGGGACTTTCCAATTCTGATGATACATTTGTGATTTTGGCAAAGGGGTTAACTGTGGAGAGAGAGAGAGCAATTGGATATGATTGGATCCTTTGCCATTGCCTTTGTCATGGGATTTCGTAAACCACTTTTTTTTTTATCTGTTTGTAATTCCAACAAAAAGCCCAACACATCAAAATTGAAAACTCTAATGTTAGATTGATAGCAACATAATTAAAACCTAACCCTCTATTGATTAATACAAACAAATTTTATAATAAATCAATTTAGTTCATTTTTGTTAAAGCATTGTATTTGTGTTCCCTCTTATTTACCCAAGAGTGCAATCACTTTTCTAGAATAAATTTTCAAAAGGGGAAAAAGAATAAAACTTCAAACCCTTACTCATCATGTACATGTTTGAACTTCATAGAGTCTAGAGATTTGCCTTAGGAGTACCCGTTTGAAGCAAAATCCATCAAGATTTTGAGTTATAAAAACGAGTAGCTAAATATTTTAGAAAAAAAAAAATTTAAAAAGGAGAAATGTAAAAAAGAAAAGAAGAGAAGTGATTGTAAAAGATTGTACCTCGAATCTCTCAGTTCCTCTCTTTCTCAACCACATAACTCCAAAACTTTCACAACAAACAAATCACCACCACATCCAAATGAACTGAGCCATTAAAGCAAGACATTGCTAGGATTATAAAATGGAGCCCAGCATTCATAAAAATTTGAATACAAAGTGTTGTGACCTCTGAATCTACATATAAGGATTGGTTGGATCCCTAAAATAGTACAGTTCTTTTTTCTTGTTTCTTGTCTATTTAATACATGATGTACAGAATACTGCAGTCTGCAGAATGTTTGTACATACATGTCATGTTAAGATCTTAATCTTAGGACTTAGGAGGAACTCACATTTGCCATATTCAAATGTGATGAGAGGCTCACTGTAAGTCTGTAATGGGAGATGAGTGACACCTGCAACTATTTCATCTAAAAGCCTTTTAAAAAAGGCACGTCAACCACAGTTTTTCTCATTATTGTTTTATTTCATTCTCTTTCCAGTTTCTAAGTTCCAACATGACCTTCTTCTTCTCTCCCCAGTATCACCACCGACACCATAGAGGCAAAAGCATCAGTTTTTATTTTTTATTTTTTATTTTTATAAATCAACAATGAAGAACTGCACATTGCTAACATAGATTTCATTCAATTCCTTATCATCTTATTGAGAAGAATAATTGAAAAGATTTCACAAACCCACCATATTAGCCAAACTGAAATCCCAAAAAATTATAGAGCATAAACATGCGAGAAGGTAATGAAAGAAAATTTTCCAAAACAAAGATTTAGGACTTCTTTCTTGGCCATAAACTTCACCTTTTGAACCACAAAACAAAGAGATCCCCACCCTTTTTCAGATCACCGTCCACCTCCTCAGGTCAAAAGCATCGGCTTTGGGTGGTGGTGTTGTGGGTCCGAGTTTGAGTTGCAGATCGATGGCAGCGTGGGTGACAATGGTGGAGATTTGGGCTGTCTGGTGGCAGTGGTAGGTGGTTTAGGATTTCAGTTTGGCTAAAATGGTGGGTTTTGGGTTTTCAATTTCTGCTGTGAAATTTTTTCAGTTTGGCTCACGAGATGATGGTGAAGTTGCAGATTTGTTTGGGGATGGTGATGAAGATATGGTGGTGATGTTGCAGAGTGAAGAGGAGAGGCAAGAGAGATGAAAAAATTACAAAAATTGTTAAGACTCAAGGCTGGAAGTATGGTAAAGCCTAAAATGTAACTTGGATAATTGCAAGGGGCGGGCAAATGAAGGGTTAGACGCAGGGCTGAATTAATGGTATGCTTGAAAGTTTAAACGATAGAGGAGTGAGGAGGAGTAATAATGGATGAGGTGTAATAACTTGAAACAAAAAAAAAAGAAAAAAAAAAGAAAAAAAAGAATGGATGGCTTAAATAAAAGAGCTATAGAAAGCGCCACTTGGCAAAATCTCATGCTCTCCCGCATGAGGTCTCGGCTTTTATATATAACAAGTGTATTCAATTTTCAAAATTACGAATTCTGCAACCCAAAACTACGAAACTTACATAGGAATCAGTGACTAAAATTATTTGAAACTTACACGAATCAACATGCTGCTTCCGCATAATACTGATCTTGGACAAAAATAATCTAGCATAACTGAATTCAGAGAGAGAGAAAGAATTGTATATCAAATGGTGTGTGGGTATTCATAATCTTGCAAGTTTAATAAGAATTTGGAAACTTTCCCCTGCGCTCATCAAGCCAACAAAAAATATAAAAAGCAAAAACAAATATAGAGAATGTTTGACTATGGCAAAGAAATAAGGAACCAAGCCAACAAAAACTTAGGCATACGCTGCCAATATATATATATTGGCTTCTTCTAATTACATTCCACAGTTAGGATGCTATCCTTTTTAAAAAGTGACGTGCAAAACTTTTCTTTTTAAAAAGAGATGCAAATGATAAAAAATAAAAAATAAATAAATAAATAAATAAAAAGAATTCAACACAATATAAAACTTTAACAAATAACTCACTGAAACCTTGACCATTAGAAAGAAACAGATATTGGCAAACAAAGAATAGATGAAAAAAATATTTTCAGAAACTAAGTAGGATAAAAATAAATGTATAAAAAGTTCTTAAGAAGCACTTTAATATATCAATCGCAGTACCTTATACCTTTTAGGTTGATGACACGAACAAAAGTGACAATATCACTGACAAAAATTTATTAGGTTATCAATAATTTGCATATTCAAACTTCCCAACAATGGGGAAAGAAATACTCTTTCTTTATCCCAAATTTAGGCCTCTTATAAACTTCATTTTCCTCTTTTTGTAACAATGACATCACCACCTTAACAAAAACAGTTCCCATGAATCAAAATTCTTAAGAAAATCTAAATATCCCCATAAAGTAATCTCCAAAAGGATTATAAGCAGAGCACTTACCTATAGACTGCTATATTATCAGTGGTATACTTAGGCGCAAGTTAGAATGGCACAAACCATAACATTTAGGCTTTAGTACCTCTATCAATTTGTACCAATCATTCTATAATCAACCCGAAGAAAAAAAAACAGCCACATCCCCTAAGAGGAAAATAAAATCTGCATTTGATGACGCCAAATCATAAACTATCAAATGCATATTATATAACAACAATCAAATGAAAATAGTGTTTGAAAAGAAAACTTTAAATTTTGTATTACCGTTCCCAAAACTACCTATTGCAAAGAACAGAAACCTCTTTCTACACTTGCAACCCTTTGTTTCGCCCAATTTGGAGGTTTTCTTGGCAGATCTAAAAAAAGTTAGTCCAATAAGAGAGAATAGAGTGAGAATCAAAATTTGCTTTCAAAGATTGAAATATGACTCAATAACTTGAATAAAAAAAACTATTAAAAAAAAATTGTACCAACAAAAAGCTCCCTGTTAAGAGCAAGAGAGTATGAAGAATGAACTAAAGTTTTAGGTTTTTTGTCTAAAGAAATATAATGTGAAATTTATTTGGAACGGTGTAAAATTTATAACTACCCAGTGGAACGATGAAACTGAACAACAATGGTGGCAAAGATAGTACTGAAACAGTTTGCTTAAAGGGCCAAACAAATAGGTACATTTTTCTGTGATGGTGTCCATCTGTAACAAAACATGGAATGCATAGTGAACAAATCATCATATGTTGTTCAAAACAACCAAAGGCAATAAACTAATGCAGATACCAACAAAAAAGGACAACAACTTAAAAAAGAGTATGTGTTTTTTTTAAGATAAATAGAGCCTAGACAACAACAAAGACACTTCTTCTTCAACGTGATTAACTTTAAACGGGACATGAAAGAAGATAATAAAATATGAGACGGCAACAAACAATAAAATTACAACTTCCAATGTTCAAAACCTTACATGACATAGAAGTATTAACTCGATTTCTTTTCACTTTGCTGCAAAATACGAAACAGCAAATACCAACATACGAAACAGAAAATTGGTTTACAGAAAGTTATTTAAAAACAATGCAAAAAGCTATTCAAAACAGTGAAGATTTTATAAAATAGTGTACTGCAGTACAGATTTTTATGAGACTGTGTAGTGCAGATTTTTGAGACATTTTATCAAACACACATCATGCATTATAGTTGCAACCATTCCCTGCCTATAATATGATCAGAGAACTACCTTGTTGTCAAAAGAACTACCTATAATTTCAAAACAAATAGAATACCATAATACCCCCAAAACATAGTCAAATAAAAATTTCAACAATAAGTGACTCTAATATAGAGTATAGTCGAAACAGACAACACAATAGTTACAGTTCCAAAGCCAAAAAAAAAAAAAAAAAAAAAAAGGAACCGACATCGACAACGGTACATTTTTTTCTCAATTTTGTAGGTTTGGGTATAAAGTTTAGTTTTGATTCGTTTTTGTTATGGGTTTCTGGATTCTCTATCAAAATGTTTGTTTTCTCAATTTTAGATATTTGCTTTTGTTTTGTTTTTTTAGATTACATAAATCACTAAAAATATTGATTTTAGTTTTGGGTTTTTTTGCCGTATACCCATAACCAGTAAAGTTATTGTTTTTTTTTTCCCCCTTTTCTTTTTCAAATCTGAGGATTGAATATGACTTAGGTTTTAATTTTTTGGTTGGATTGCTTTACCCTCGCCAGACTTAGACCGCTGGAACCATAATCACAAAGAGAAACAGTTCTTAAGGCCAATCAGAATGAGAGAGGCTAAAAGTTTTAAGGAAAAAAAATCAGTTCTAATTCTTATTTTTAAGATTTGTATATTCCTTTTTTTTTTGTTAATGCTATTGTTCTCTTCTTTCTTTCTTCTTATGCTCTGAATTCTATTTGGTTTTTCTTTTCTTTCTTTTTAACATTTTTTTTTTTTTGTCTGCAACCATTCTATGGCAGTTTCTGTTGAAAGGTAAAACCTCAGTTGTGTAAAAAACTGTTTCGGTATCAAACAGGAAAAATTTGGGGCTTTTAGAATAATGACGTAGAGATTTGAGATTTTAAAGTAGAGAAAGAAAAATCAAAGTCTTCACACACATTCAGATTGCCGAAAAGTTACCTGTAAATTTTGTTTTTAATTCTTAAAATCTTTGAAATACTTTGGTTTGATAGGGGCACATTTGCATTAGACGAAATTTTTGAAGAACGAAGTGGATTTTAATCAGAAAGTGTTGAAGCCCAACTGAAGATTTTTGGGCTCTAAAACTGCACGCTCTAAAAACTGAAACCCAAAACATCAGACACCAATCAAGATGGAGAAGAGCACGAGTGTTTGTGTCTCTATGTTACCTGGTAAAAGTTTTCTTTACTCAAATTATGCCATAATTATGATTTATGTTTGGGTGTTTGGTACTATAGATTCGATCTAGGCATTTGGGTTAGATTTGATTTTGATTAAAGTTATTGGATTAGATTTGGTGTATGGTTAGGCTGTTATGTGATTAATTTTACAATATGCTTACTATGCTGCCAACCATATTTTCTTTGTCGATGCCGCTTCTCTTCTACAACAATCTGTCACTAAATAGGTACTTATTATTTTACACATTGCTTATATGGGGTATTCTATTCTCTTTTCTATTCGTTTATAGGACTTCTACCAGATGTTTCTAAGTTTCTTTACTTATATTTAATTTGAATATACTTTAACCATATATACCCAAGGTTAGCATAATTTTTTTTTTCTCTCTTAATCAAATATTGTTTCTGCCAGTAGTTTATGGATATTTTGTTGGATATTGTTGGGTTTTCATTATTGGATATTTTGTTGCACTTATTACTTATTACTGAAGGCTGAATGGAGTCTTCCTTGATTGCATATACAAACATAGATGATTTTGAAAGGATTCGAAATGGCATTTTTTTTTTTTTTTTGGCTTTGGAACTGTAACTATTGTGTTGTCTGTTTCGACTATACTCTATATTAGAGTCACTTATTGTTGAAATTTTTATTTGACTATGTTTTGGGGGTATTATGGTATTCTATTTGTTTTGAAATTATAGGTAGTTCTTTTGACAACAAGGTAGTTCTCTGATCATATTATAGGCAGGGAATGGTTGCAACTATAATGCATGATGTGTGTTTGATAAAATGTCTCAAAAATCTGCACTACACAGTCTCATAAAAATCTGTACTGCAGTACACTATTTTATAAAATCTTCACTGTTTTGAATAGCTTTTTGCATTGTTTTTAAATAACTTTCTGTAAACCAATTTTCTGTTTCGTATGTTGGTATTTGCTGTTTCGTATTTTGCAGCAAAGTGAAAAGAAATCGAGTTAATACTTCTATGTCATGTAAGGTTTTGAACATTGGAAGTTGTAATTTTATTGTTTGTTGCCGTCTCATATTTTATTATCTTCTTTCATGTCCCGTTTAAAGTTAATCACGTTGAAGAAGAAGTGTCTTTGTTGTTGTCTAGGCTCTATTTATCTTAAAAAAAACACA